>NW_013667290.1:202774-203427 GCF_000517525.1 Limulus polyphemus | reverse complement strand
ACCTCGTGTAGCTTTGCGCGAAATTCAAAAAGAAACAAACAAACAACGCGTTATTTTTTTGGATTGTTTAAACTTGCACTTACACGTTTTACACGAGTATTTATTTTGAGGAAAAAACAGTTAAATATTTGAATATCAAAACAACTTCGTATTCCTATATTTTATGGAGAAAAAAAGATGATAGTCTATTAGTAAAAACTGAGTTTAAAATCAGAAACTACATCATATATACTGCGATCACCAAAGTATAAACCAAGCTTTTTCTAATATAAATCATCAACAACACCTTTTGAGCTGCTTATAGTGCGTGACAAGCCTTCTAACCTCGTGCTTCAGAGGTTGTCTTCAAACCAAAAGTATGCGCTTCATATTTGTCTTCTGATCGATATTTTCATTGCATCTGCAGAGTCACTCACATAAAAACAACCAGTGAACACGAAAGAAAATTAAAACCTAGAACTGGAGGTGGAACACATGAGCTGAAAGTAAAGAAAATATATGCTCAGATAATAGGTCCATCTCTATTTGGGAGATAAATCACGATTTAAAATGTTTTTCGACTCATTTTTCCCTTCTTATACTCTATATAAAAAATACTTTAACACTATTCTTCCACAACAGATGCGATATATATATATATATATATATATAAG
>NW_013667290.1:171690-202519 GCF_000517525.1 Limulus polyphemus | reverse complement strand
CGATATATATATATATATATATATATAAGTAGAAAAATGCGAGGTAATGAAATAAAAAAAATGGACTTTTGGAGATAAATCACCTTAAAAGACTGTGGTTGTATTTTCTTGGTGAAGTTTCGAACAAACGCTCTTTTTCAAGCCAGAATCAGGCCTGTTGGTTAACGACAACTACCCTTTGATATGCTGCTTACGTTTATTCATTCCTTTTAAAATGAGACATGCAACATAATAATTTGAAACACAATCTGCTTAATTATTTCTTTTTCTACAAATTCTATTACAAATGCAAGATTTTGTACTTTGATTTATCCCGATTTAGTACTATTCTGCCTCATTTATCAATATTTAAATCACATCGTTTTCATTGTATATACTTTTCCCGTATATGTATTAAATCATTTGTTATATTAATGTTAGATGAGATTTCACACATATTTGGTATCATGTGTGAAAGATTCTTTAAGAAACGTTACATCCTTATAAGTGACATGATTCCTCAGATTATGCCCACTAATGTGCGTAGTGCTGAATGTTAATCAGAGTAAATATTTTATGTTAATTGCCTCCAAAATAGCTGTAGAAAAAACATTATATGCTATCATATCTAATAATATTTGTACAAGTTGATTTGGTGATATATATATATGTATATTGATACATGTATATCATTATACTTAATTATGGTGGTTTGTGGTTGTTCCTCCATCTTCTAATGTTTGTTTATGACTTATATTTTTTCTAAAAAAAGTCACTTTATTTTTATAATAGATGATTACTCCTGTTAACACTTCCCCTCATACTTTTTTTCAATATGTGACACTAAGTTTTTGTCCAAAACAGTATCGCCTCGTGTTGTGTGCAAAAATGTCTTTCACCAGACACATTTGGGTTTGGTGGAACGATCGTTTGTTTCCATAACACCTTTCAAGGGTACATGCCCTATATTCATGTATGAGTTGCGTTCTCAGTACAGTTGAGATACTACATCCCTCTAACTTCCAAGCGCTTCATAGAACCTTTCATAGAGCTCCCTTCATCAACACAATTATGTAACTTTGTTTGCCTTTGGCAAATGTATGGGTATTGTATTGGCAGAGTTACATCATTCAAGGGAATAGATCCCTCATTTAACAGCCTGATCGTTCTGCATCCTAAAGATTTGTACTGGTTACAACAAACTGCAAGCACGCCTCAACAACCAGTTCCCTATTTCAATCACAAACACACACAGAAATGTGGCCGGACCTGTGACATGCAGGATAGGGTAAGTCTCTTACTGCATGTAAGTGCTGCTGGAAATAGCACCAATCCGTACTACTAGAGTTATTGAGTCCTTTGTGGATGAAGTAATGTACATCATCAATTTCCATGTGCGTATTACAACTTCTTAGTGGAACATGGAGTTGAAGTTTGACAAAAACTATCATCTCCACATATACAACATTTCTAGCAAGTATCCATTCAATATTCTACAATGAATAATTCCAAGTCAAGTCTTGTCATTTTCGCTCTGCCTGCTATGATAAGGTATAACTCTCAGGCAAATTTCTTTCAAAGCACTGTGTACGTGACTTTTTGCGCTTGTTTATAAGAGACAGGATGTAAAACTTACGAACGATTGTTGAAACTATTATTCCTTCCTACTGTTTTATTCTGGAACGTGGTCGTAACTTTGAGCCTTTTGTTTATTGCTATTATAGCCAGTGTCATCTAAGTATCTTTATTTGGAAGAATTAGTTACCCATTAGAATATGTAATCTTATAAAGGCCTTGAATCAAAACGTAAGTTTAAAAAAGGACGAGATATAATATTGTCTTTTAATTAGTTCTTTAGTTTGGCAGATTCTTTGGATTATTCAGTAAAAAAATGGAAGAAAGCAAAGTCTTATCGACTTAATGATAACGAATGCGTTTTATACATTGAACTTCAAGTTCTACAAGTTAGACAGTTTCACAAACTAACGATAGGTCTAGCTTTATAGTTAACGCTAAACAGTTATTTACTTTCAAATTTTCTCGACTCTTATACTTCGGGGAAAAACAAAATAAAAGTAGCAGACATCCCAACTAAGAAACTCACTAAATCAGTGATCATTTCATCACTGTAACAGACTCACTAACAAATCAAAAACCGCTATGGTCTCATCTCACCTAACTCAAGTGTACATGGGTTAAATCGTTTGTTAAATTTTGAAGAAAATATTAGCCATTTAGCTTAATATACTACAGTGTTATTAAATGCTCGATGTTTCTTTAATACGTTTTTGATAAAAACTATCACTATAAAAATATGAAGAATTAAAAGTAGAAATGGTAGAAAAACTTACTATTTTGTTTTTTTATAAGGTTTAACTGACACTTAGAGGTCTATCACCTCACTCCAATTCTTCATTTCAAATATTATTGATTTGCAGACAAGGAAATCAAAGCTCAAATAAATAGGTTTTGATAAGTCATTTACAGCATGCTAAGCCATTAAAACTATAATTATAGACGTATTCATTATTTGGTAAGCCTTACTCATTACAGGGGCATTTTGTTAAGCGTAATGGCATCAGTAATCGACCAGTAGCCAAAAAAGTTCTAGATTTCGAGATATCCTTTCCTGTGGTATAATATAATTAAATGGAAATTAATATGATATTGTAACCTGATGTCTCCTGATCCCAAAGCGTGGGGAACTCCCCTGACTAATGTGCTTTTAAAACCATTTTCTAGGTAACCATATTATATGATAAATCAAATGGTGCAATTTTTATGTGTCAAATTTTGTTTTTAATCTTAGTATATAATTTGTCTGTATACCTTAATTATTATTTTTTATTTCAGGACCCCATAATCAGAGAAATTCCTCCTATATAATACGCAGGATCTTCCATAAAAGGGTGACCTCTACAACCTCCGTCGCAACTTTCAATTTATTGTTTGCATTGTTTGTTCCCTATTTTTCTGAAATCCACAAAACTTTCATTTGTGAGTGCATTCTGTGGTCTTGGAATTGATACAACAGTACCCGATAAACAATTTGAGCCATATTGCAAGACTGGAGATGTTTTTGATGAATTACTTAAAAATATTTCTCCTACCCTATATATAATCTGTGTACCATTCACCTATCATCCTTATGAAATGTTATATATGTTTTCTACAAGTGTGTTTATTTGTGATTTTATAGCAGATTCATGGATACGTCAATAGTACTCTGGGCTCACTACATAAATAATTGACCTTTCTTGAACTGGGTAGTGACCCTTTGCTTTAATGTTAATCTCATGTAGACCTACCTCTGTTTCGAGCTCTTTGTTATAGAAATCAGAGAACCAATACTCTGGGTTCAGAAAATAATTTATTTCTAACATAAAATACTACAGTAAGTTAGCATAAACCATAATATACCTGGCCTGTTATTTCAGTTTGAGATACTGTACAAGAAAGGTTTCGTATAAAATCTTTTAGAAATATAGTTCATTTATCTTGAGAAACTGAATGTTACATGTCGAGACAAATGTTGTTTTTTATATTTAAAATAGGACCACTGTTCTTGCATGTATCCTCTTTGAACTCACCCAAGTACACTACCTCATAGCATATTGTCATTAGCTATATGTTATTATCAACATAATCTAATATATCATGAACTAAAGGTGTGATCAGTACCAGAACACATTAACTGTAAGAGCAACTATTGACCAGCACAAATTTGGCCAATATCATATATTGCTGCCAAACAAAAATATGACTAACACATCAACTTCTACAAGTGGTTACTTTGACCAGTTTAAACGCAAATAACAAACAAAGATGTAAATTCCAACATCAGCAGAGATCGGCACACAAACACCAGTCATATTGCCATGAATTGACATATGGTGCAGCAATATTGGTGCTGATGCTGGTCACACAATTGTTTGATATAAACACTTCTGAATTTTGTTTTTACCTAACTAAACCAGTATCGCGGTACACGATGGGCTTATTTTTTCATGTACACACACATACACACAATACATATGTACTATGCATTCATCAACTAACACATTATCTTATGAGCTTGCAGATAAATACTTTTAACTAATATAATAAGACACATTACCTGACGTTGTAACATTTATATCACATTAAGGCCAAACTATTTTCGAAACCAACGATAATATAACCAGCTAGTAGATGAGTGTACTAATAAAGTAACCATTCGATACGAGTTCAAATAATTAGATATAGTTCATTCATTTACACAGTCTTCTATAATTAGGAGTCCAAGATAGCCCAGTTAACAGCATACTAAAATACTATAAATTGATATCAAAAACTATTACTCCTCCAAGTATTTAGTATGGGTAGAATGAATCTGAGGCATTGGTAAACGAGGTTATGGCATACATGCTGCTTTATTTTAATAATCGGCATCAAATAAACATTAGTATATGTCAATAAATCAGAATTATTTGACAATTTAATTCATGTAGGCTACCAAATGTTAATTTCACTATTCATTGAGCTGATAAAAAAGAAAGGACATTGAATGTAACAGAAGGGTAAATGGACATTATTTAGTATTAATATTTGTAATTTGCATTCAAGGTAAAGCTACTAAGACTATCTGCCGCCGTCCCAAATTTTGGACCCCCAGTGGCACAGCGGTATGTCTGCGGACTTACAACGCTAGAAACCAGGTTTCGATACCCGTGGTGGGCAGAGCACAGATAGCCCATTATGTAGCTTTGTGCTTAATTACAAACAAACAAACAAACAAAACCCAAATTTTGAATTTCAAAAGGCAGCCAGTTAACCTCACCATACCACCCACCAGTCATACTGACGGATTGACTGTGGCGGATTTATTATTATATATTTAGTTTAATATTGACGTTTATTTAAATTAATTTATATTTTGAAATGTACATAACCTATATTGTTAAATATGTATTGCGAAACTCCTGCTTATTCACTAAAGTTGTAGAAGATTCTCGAGCGTAAGAACGAACGCGACGCGCCAAAAAACAGTATATATTATTGGTGTGCTATAAACTTCGTAAGCTATAACTGTGATTAACACGTATTAATCGGGAACTTCAGATATTTGACCAGGAACGTTTATAAGTTTCGAACATTACAAATCATTCAACTGCAGTGGATTCACATCGGACATTAGTATTTTTACAAAGACGTTATATAATTTCAGCGGTAAAAGAAACTCGACCCGTAATCGGCGTGTGATCAGCGAGAACTACAGAGCTAGGTAGCTCCCTAATAAGTTAATTGTGCCTACATCAATTCGAAATTAACTCGCTCATCGTGAACCCTCGATAAGATATCAAGGAAGTTCTAGACTAGAAGGAAGACTTTATATTGCTTGTAAATTTGTGAAACTTTTGTATATAAATCATTGATTGTTGTAGCTGTTTGTAATATCTGTTATTCTAAATTGTATTATTGTTTGTATATTAAAATATATTTGTATTAAAAAAGAAAACTGAGTGTATCAATCTTGTTGGCAAATATCATAAATTGGATACATATCGGCATTTATTTAGCTACTAAATCTAAATTACAATTTAACTCAGCTTTCAGACAATTTGAAATTGTAATACGTAACATGACTCTCACTTATATAACGCACCCACGGTTTAAAATGTGGAAAATATTTTATGATATCGCAAGAATTCGTCAGCTCCGAAATTCGGAACTATACCATAGAACCAATTCAACATTCTGCTCTTACTTACCTGGTTTAAATGTAAAACAGTTCAGACTGAGATAAATATTATGTGAGATAAAGAGAGAGAACAAAAAGTTAAGAATTTGTATTGTTAATCGAATTGTGTTTTATTTTCATAATTATTTCTTCAGAAAGTCAAAACATATCCATTCGTATATTAGTCTAGCTTGCATTCAAACATTGATTCAAGTCAGAATGAATCCAAGGAATTAAAATATTATTCTATCTAATGGTAAATTACAGAGAACAGGTGTTAAATACCAATCGATCATTTTTTGTACATAAAAAATCGTTTTTGATAAACCGTATATATAATGGAAGTGAAACATGCGTTGTGACCTGCAATTTGCAACGCTAAGTCAGAAAGAAATTATCCGAGATAAGATTAAAAAAGGCGTTTTTATTCACTGAATATAGTAGAAGTCTTCAGGCATTACCTGACGTGAAGAAGCAGTCGTTTGTACGTCGTTGTTCGTGACTATTATACCAGGAGAGAAGAACGTGCCTTTTTAACTTAAAAGTTTAGCAATATAGTAGAGTTACGTTGGTTTTTCCTCTAGTTGGTCTGTTCTTTGTTATTCTTTTCTGTAACTTTAAATTAGTTATATTCAATTAACGCCAAGCATTCAGTCACTTAGAGACAAGCAGTAAATGCATGATCAGAACAAATTGAATTTTAAATTAGCGAGTTTGGCTCTTTGTGTAACTGCTTTTAAGACATAAGATCAAATATGTATAAGCACAACTGTTTGTTAAAAATGTGTTTCGATATTTTACATTGTAGAGTCAAAGATTAAGTGTAGTATGTATGTCGATGTTTTAGCTTTAGAGGATGCCTGTGTCAGAACATAGCCTGTAACATAACTAACTGAGGATGACTGTGTAATAACATAGCATACAGTATGACTAACTGACGGTGACTGTCGGAACATAACCTGTAGCATAACTAACTGAGAAATACTCTCAAAACATAACCAACTGATGATGACTGTGCACGAACATAACCTGTAGCATAACGAAATGAGAATGATTGTGTCAGAACATAACTTGTATAATTAACTTACTGGGGATGACTATGCCAGAAAATAGCCTGTAGCATAACTAAATGAGGATGACTGTGTCAGAAAATAGTCTATAGCATAACAACAGAGGATGACAGTGTCAGAAAATAGACTGTAGTATGACTAACTGAGGATGACTGTAGCGTAACTACCTCATGAGGAACTTGTGAGAACACTGTCTCTAGCATAACTAACTGAGGATGACTGTGTCAGAACACAGCCTGTAGCATAGCTAACTGAGGACGATTATGTCAAACACTAGCTTTCAGCATGTCCAACTGAAGGTGGCTGTGTCAGTAATGCGAGATAATACCGTTCAATATGTATTTAATGGGGAGGGGAGTTTAGACGTTGTCTAATAGTGATTATTACAGACTAGTTGCTGCTGCTGACTGATTCCCTTCCCACTGATCAGCAGCTAAAAATTAGGGACAGCTATGCTAGAAACTTGAGGTCTCTGACCTTGCTGTTTAGCTTATGCGTTGTATAAAATTTCGTCTTGATTAGTTTTATTTTTGTTGTACTTAGTTCTTGTTCAAATTCCTAACCATGAGTAATTAAACTGTGAAACTGCACTTAAAGTTGCACATTTATTCGAACTTTTAGAGCAACCTGTTTTACTTGCTGCTCATTAGAACAAGACGAGTTCAAATACGAAACAAAAAATATAAACTCTATGTACTACATAGACCAAACGTGCGGATAAAATACGAAACTACATTCACTCAAATTCTCTGCCAAGTCCAAATATCTGTGTCATTTCCATACGAAAAAACACTATTTGGAAGAAGAAAACAAAAGCATTAAAAAGATGAGAGAAAAGTGATGTACAAATCCTTACAGAAATTTGCCCGTAAGAAAGGCAGAACTATGCTTTCTTATTGCATCAGAATAAGTTTATTTACAAAATTATATAAAATTGACTTGTGATGTTAATTGAAATAGTTATTCTTCATATTGGGAAATTACAGAACTATAGCATATATAAATAAATAACAAATAATTGTGTATTTTACGTGTATTGCAGGATTCAAGAATTTAAAAATAAGTTCAGGAAGCACAAACATTAGATAGATTTCTTGATTAATCGTTTTTCTGTACGAACTCTTTCTTTGATCATTAGCATTATAGTTGATGATAGTGAAATCATTAGCACATACAAGCTGGCCCAAGTCTTGTAATGCATGTCTGGATAATCTGTTAGTAGAGTCCCATTTTGTGTTGTGTCTCAATTGGAATAGAGAGGTATCTGGATTTTAGCCTATATATATATTCCTGCTGGCAAACAGAGATAGAAAATTGGTATTCTATGGAAAGTTCAAGTTTGGAAAATTCCGAAACCTGATGATATAATATTGTATCTCTAGGCTCAAATAACCTCAAACTTTTAATTTGTGAGCTCTCGTGTTGAAGTGAGCATAAATACCATTATTATTTTTTTCTACATTTTAAACTTGAAACTCCTTTACGTGGAAAACCGAACATAACGTGAACCAAGTAATAGTTTACTTTGGAAAGATATGAGATACATCTATAATAATATTCCTTAGATTAATGAACAATGAATAAATATTCTGTTGTAACCAAGTAGCTTACAGTAACTAAGTTGAACTAAGTTCGAATTTTAAAAAATCTAAAAGTAAAAGCTCAAATTAGAATTGTTGAAATCAATATTACAGTGTTATTTTAATGAATATTTCGTAATAACTTTAAAGAAGCCGTCGTGATTACTGTTTTAAATGAGTGACACTATCCACATCATTGACACGAAATTCTGTTTTATTAAACTGACTTTTCGTCCATCCTACTGCCGTCGTTAGTTAAACATAGCATGCACACATGTTCTGTGGTTGAATTTAGAACAATTTCATCAGAGTAATGCCAGAATAGATACTGCACTCTATCAAGTAAGTTTTCAAGAGATCTAAAAAACAAAGTTTTTGTTGTTGTTTTTTATATGGCAGCTATAACTAAATGAAATTAAAAGAGAAATTAGCAACGAAAGATAACAGTCCTTATAACTTTATGGATACCAAAATACCAGAATTAATGGTGAAACAAAAAGAAATATCTCCTCATTTGGAATGTATATCAGAAATTTAGGAAATATTTGATTGTTTTTGTGCAATTAGAGAATGTCTCAAAACCTTTACAACAGGTGTAGAACCAACCATTGATAGAAGTTTTATATAGCCTGATAGAGAAATTCAATAAGTTAAAGATGATGAAAATATAAACTAAAGAAGGTATGTAAGAGATGGACTTGAAGAAACTCTTGCAAAACTCTTAAGAACAAAAATAGCTATATAAATATAAACCTCAATAAAATAAACTGTGCATTTTAGGAGAATCTATACAACTTCTAAATTATGAGATAAGTATGAAGAAGTATTACAAGGAAAATGATCTTGTGTGTTATAGCAAAGCCACAATAGGCTATCTGCTGTGTCCACTGAGGGGGAATCGAACCCCTGATTTTAGCGTTGTAAATTCGAAGACTTACCGCCTTCCCACCGGGGAGCAAAATCATCTTGAATTCTCATTTCGAAGAACAATAAAAAACAACCCCTATATATACACACAGCAGAAAAAAAATAGAAAATACGCGAAAAAGAATAAATAAGAGTAGAAATAAAAGCTCTCAAGTGAGATCTGAACATCGAAAACAAACGCATGCTGAAATTGATTTTAAAGCATTAGATCAATTTTTTTTAAAAGAAAAAAAACACTTTTAAATAGCGATGAATTTTAGAATAAAGTTAAGTTTATTGGGAAAACTTATCTCGTCAAGAAAGAACTTACAGTAAAGAATAATGGAAATAAAAGGTGGTTCAAGACAAATTGAAAGATGATAGACAAAATAAAAAAGAGTGAGAATTAAATAAAATAATGGTTATCAAGTGAACAAATTATAACTAGTGTGATACGAGATAGAAAAGTACAAAAATTCTAACTATCATTAGAAGAATAATTTTAATAATATTCTGGATAGTTCGAAAAGATTGAGAAGATTTGGTAAAGAAGAATAGGAGAGATTATAGGAAACGACAACATTACTGGAATTTTAACCAAGCAGCAAACCAAATGTTCAGGAATCAAAGAAAATAAAATATACAGAAGAAAAATAATTCTTATTTACGAATACAATAATAATAATAAAAACTGAAATCTTCTCTGGTAAGATCATTAAAAGTTGTAAATCTATCAAAGAATAATTTGGATCAAAATTAAATAAAACTATTATATATATAGGATTACATTTTATTCTAAGCTATACCGTTTCACACTTAAAATTAACTAAATATCTTTAATAATTCACTAGAAATTTCTTTTATAAAGGAATGGTTACATCAAAATTTCCAAAAGAAAGATAACTCCCTAATTAAATTAAAATCAAGCTTCTAGCCACCTAAAGGAAGAAACGTAGGATTAGATTTATTATGTAAGAAAATTAAAACTTGAATTACGGAAGTTTCAGATACACCACAAAAAGGACAATTTTATAAAAATAGAAAGAGTTGCGTTATCAAAACTCTGAATAATGTGTGATATTAAAACTACAAAAGAAATTATAAGGGCAAATGTTTAATTATAATGGAAAAACGCATTAGAAGTGTATAGCTTTAAACCATTTTGGAAAATCCAACAGTTCAAGAAAACACGAGGGTTGAAAGAAACTTTATTAAAATTACCGAAACAAATGTGGCATAATCACAATTTTATGACCATAAATGTAGTATCAGTTTATTCTAGTATAGAACATGATTACAATTTGAAAGCAATAGAATATGTTTTACACCACTATGAGAATTTTTTGAATTTAAATTTCTTGAAGATTTAAACTAAGTTACTAAGAATTGATACTTTGTACAATAATAATATTTATTATCAACTATTAGCGATTGGCATGGGGACTAAAGTCGCCCCAACTTACACAACATTAGTAATGAGATATTTTGAAAAGGAATTTTTCAATAGTTTATCAAATCAATTTACTTTAGGTTATGTCAGTTATTTAAAAACATCATGGAAGAGACATCTGGATGATTGCTTTTTAATTTTGAATCGTAATTTTGAAGTATAAAAATTCAAGAAAGTTTTAAATAACGTTGACAAAAATTCACGATTCGCATTTGGGATGAGTGATAAAAATTTACCATTTCTGGATGTTTTACGTAAAGCTCAAGAGATAGAAAATTGATTTCTGATATTGATTATACAATTCTTATAAATATTTAGCCAACATCCTAATCATTATACGTTAAATATAGACCAGTATGTTTATTCCAAATAATTCATACCTTAGTTCCAGATACAACATTTAGAGAAGTAAGACTCGAGGAATTTTGAAAGGATTTTTGAAAGGATGTCATTATCCAGATGGACTAATGGAAAGGAGGTTTAACATAGCAAAAGTTGAATTTAATACTAAAGAAAATAAAGGGAAATAATGAATAATAATATTCTTCTTGTATGCACACGTGGTCATCATGCCAGTTTTGAGAGTAAACACATCCATTACCCTAAAAGTATGAAAAATGTATGTAGTAAGTCTATCAAAGAAACAACAAATCAGTCTATGTATATTGATAATTAAAGAAATGCAAATCGAATAAAAATGTATACTTTCGTGTAGTGCAGTAAAATGCCAAATTTGATATAACTGACATATAGTAAATAATAGATATATCATAGAGTCGTCCTCCTATGGGACAACAGCTTCCGGAATTACAACGCTAAAACTCGAGAATCGTTTCTTCGCAGTGGACACAGCAAATAGCTCAATGTGGCTTTGCTGTAAAGCACACAAACAAACAAAAATATTCTAAGAGGGTGTTCTATTTTCCATAAATTTAACTTTTATTGTGATTAAAAATATATTATTATGTATCACAGTTTGTACAATTTTGGGAGAAATATATCTGGAAGAAACGGAGAATTTAAGAATTAGAATAAATCTACGTATATATCATGTGATTTTCTTTCTTTGTTTTGCATTTAAGCACAAAGCTACACAATGGGCTATCCGTTCTCTGCCAACCACGGGCAAGCAAGCCTTTTTAGCGTATAAGTCCATAGACTTACCGCTGAGCCACTGGAGGGCTATAGTGTGAGAAACCACATTTAACCCCAGTACCAGCTAACAGTCATTTCATTAGGTAAAAAAATACTTTTTAAAGTTTATTCTTTTTGTTAATTTAATAACAAAATAAGTAAATTAAAATATAAAAAATAGTTCATTAATAAATTCAAAAACCCCTAGAACAACAGCTAATGATAAACTACAGAGGATAGGTAATAAAGTATTTAGAGACACAACACTAATAATAGTTTAACTGTTGTTAAGAATGGCATGAATACGATTTTTATGCATTTCCAAGAATTAAGATGTTAACTAACCTGTTAATATAAAAAATTGGCTTTTTTCAGTAGGTATAATAATGTTGATAACTTTGCAAAAAAGGCAATCATATCAAGATATTTATTTTTACATGCGTATTTATATTTGATAACTTTGGGAAATAAAATTATATCATTATATTTATTTTTACATGCACATTTCCTCTTTATTCTAACTAAATAAATAGTTTTATTCGTATATATCTGTCATATTGTTCAATCACTATATCCTTTGTGACACGCTCAGTAGCTTCTGGAAATTCTTGCACAACAGAAAACGTTTGTAAGCCGATTACTGACGAAAGAGAAGGGAGTAGTATATACAGTACTGACAAAAGCTAAAGGATAATGAGGATTTTATACGTTTTTTTCTCGAAAATCTGAAGATAAAAACACAGAGACATTCAATATTGACGAAACTTGTTTATTGGAAATATCAGAGGTAAATAATACCAAGTAAGTCGACAAATTCATTTATATATAATAAAAAAAGCAAAATTAACAAACAAATTCCAATATTTGGCTGCACAAATATTAATGAAAATATAAACTTTTAAGACAAACAAACTTAACAAAATGAATTTTTAGTAACTGGTAGGTCATCCATTGTTATCTATAACTTGTCCACACTTATCTCCCATATTATTGATGATATTTCAAATGACTTGCTGAGGCAGCACAATCCACTCTTGAATGAGAGAAGCTCTAAGATCCTGGATAGTCTTAGGCGCAACTTGTCTGTGTCTAACTGCTCTGCCTAGCAAGACCTACACATGTTCAATTGGATTTAGATCCGGTGATTTAGCAGACCAAACCATGCTTTAGCCACTCCAAAAGGCATCATGATAGAGAACATTACAGGCCGAATATCGTTTTCTTCATGTCTCCAGACCCTCACACATCGATCACTTGAAGGTACTCAGATCCTGCTCTCATCTGTGTACAGTTTGTTAGTTTGTTTATAATTAAGCACAAAGCTACACAATGGGATATCTGTGCTCTCCCCCACGGGTATTGAAACCCGGATTCTAGCTTTGTAAGTCCGCAGGCATACCGCTGTGCTACTGGGGGGCTCTGTGTACAGAACAGGATACGGGAGTTTCTGAAGGGTACAAGTGACATGTTCCTGATCAAATTCTAGTAGGGATATTCGGTACTTTGGGGTTAATAGAAGGGAATGAACTGACATATTTTACCTAAGCTCAGCCTCGTGGATCCTGTTTCTGATCGTTGAACACAATACACAAATTCTAGTAGCTTGATGAAGCTCGTTCTTGAGACACCTAGCGCTGCTGGTGCTGTTTCTAAGGGCTAAGCTCCGTAGTATAATGGCTCTGCAAATTTCAATTTCAGTTAATTGGTTTCCAGAAGCTTGCCAACGTCAATACCATCAAAGAAAAAATCCATAAACCTAGCATTATCTCAACGGTAAACATCTTGTCCGATCAATCAAAACTAGGCTTTTCCTTTACAGAATTTGGGTCACTTCTCATAAAGACCTATTACATTAGAAATTATTGATGCATAAACTTGTAAACCCTAGGTAGGATTAGTGTAATGTTGTACAATAAGCATGCTAAATTGGAAAACAATTGAAAACCTTAAAATATACAAATTTAAACAGACCTCATTATTCTATAATTTTTGTGATCGTATGCATAACTAAGTAAAGATGAAGATCTTAGAAAACACCTGTGGCATATTTAGTTGAATGTAGATTACTTTTGGGGCTGCTCCTAATCAACCTATGTTATATGTTCTCTTGTTTCGACGTGCATTTACTAATTTTACACGATTATCTACCTTGACTGATTTTGCAAATATTAAAAACTATTTTCGTGACTTTTATCGTGTAGTTAATGCAGCATTTAAACATCTTGTTCGTATTTCAGCCTAATCTGTTTTGGCAATCTGACTATTTTCAATTAACTTTAAACATCCGAATCATTTTCCAGAGATATAAGTATTCAATTAGAGATGGGTAAGTCCCAAAACTTAAAACTTTCAAAGCATTTTCCAGAAATGGGTAAGTTCTCAATCTGGTTTCTTTTCTCTTCTAAGAACTGGTTAACATGCTTGCTTAAATGATACAAAATTTATAAATAGAAAATGAAACCACCCCCAAAAAAAGATTCTTAAGACATGAATATGCTATTTAAAATTATTAGTTTTTGACGCCAATGGCAACGGATTGAAAAGGCTTATGTTTATTTCTTTTTTTTAATGGAGGTTGAGTGAGTGTCTTAAAAAAGCGATTTTGATGTATTTCTGTATTCTTAAATAACGAATAAAAGTGAATGTAAAATGTATTTTAGGTCACCGGGAAACGTCATAGTTCCAAATATAATAATTGAATAATATAAAGCGTTCTCAATTCAGTGTATTAGAAAATCATCATTTATTTTGAATTATTAACAAAACTATCATATTGTAGTTTTCAAATTGGCTAAACTAATAACTTAGGTGCCAATATAAAAATAAATATTAATTCGATGATCAAAACTTTTACTTAGAGTGTTTCGCATATTAGATGCATTCATGTTAGAAAAGAGGGGTGAGGGACAAACAATCATTGTAAGTTATTTTAATTAAATGAAGCTTTGGGCGTTCATATACAGTTGTTTATGTGTATTATTAAATACAAAACTGCAAGCCACTTTGGCCAGTTTTGCTGTATGTAAAGCATCGTATATTCTAGACAATACCAGAAAATGAATGTAGTAAGTGCAATACAAGTAGTAAACATTAGATTAAACATACACAAACAAAAGGAAAATACAACGCCAATTGAGAAAACGGACATATATATATATATATATATAAACAAACTCGAAATATTGTGTTTTCTATGTTACTGTTTCATTTTATGTAAGTACAATCAAACATTTACAGATTTATGAAAAAAACTGATCAAACATGAAGGCTTATGTAACAACATCTATGATATTTTTGACTTTTGATAAACTTTTGAGTTTGATAAAGGAAGTGTAATGACACATTTTTAGCTAGAATATTGTATGTTTGTTTTTGAAGTACTACATGCATCGTCGCCCTTAATTTTTGTAATCGTTTTTCTCTATTACGATACCAATACATTCACATAAACTTCTACACATATTAGAGCAATGTATTACTATTCTATTCTAAAATGCTTAGGTTAAGTTTCTTGTAACTTCAGTGTCATCAACTTTATCAAAGGGACTTTGATGTTTCGGAGATTTATAAAAATAAAAAATCATTTTTGATTGTAAAACACTGATTACTTTATAAAAGTTCAGATCTTAGAACGATTTTTGATTTACTACTAACTTAGCAATGTAAAATAGAATTTAAATATAGATGTTTAGGAAGCAAATGATCGTTTGTATGCAACTAATTGTAGAAAACTTCATCAAATTCTACGGTTTTGTAATTTCTAACAGAAGTAACTTGTTATAATTAGATAGGATTCAGATAAACTATTGTACACATTTTTACTGTATGTTTTGTGAAATAATATCAAAGAGAAGAAACACTACCAATTTTCAAGAAATTTACAGCTTGATTCAGAAAAGACAGTCAAATTTTAGTTTACTTTTTTATTTTCAAGAAACTTTTAGTTTGATGAGGAAAAGGGAATCAACATCTAGTTTACCTCATTAGTTTCAAGAAAATTTTAGTTTGATTAGGTTTGTTTGTAAATAAGCACAAAGCTATACAATGGGCTATCTGTGCTCTGCCCACCACGGGTATCGAAACCCGGTTTCTAGCGTTTCAAGTCCGCAGACATACCGCTGTGCCACTGGGGGCAGTTGATTAGGAAAAGGAAGTCAACATCAACATTTAGTTTACCTTTTGCGATAGATTTATTATTATATATTTATTGTATATCAAAATATATTCGTATTAAAAAAGAAAACCGTGTGTATTAGTCTTGTTGGCAAATATCATAAACTGGATATATATCGGCATTTATTTAATTACTAAATCTGAATAACAATTTAACTCAGTTTAAGGCTATTTGAAATTGTAGTACGTAACACTTTTTAATTTCAAAATTGTTTTAGTTTGATGAGAAAAATGGAGTGAACGTCTAGTTTGCCTCTTCAATTTCGAGAAACATTTAGAGGGGGATCAACGTCTAGTTTACCTCCTTAGTTTCAAGAAACTTTTAAGTTTGATGAGAAAAATGGAGTGAACGTCTAGTTTACCTCTGTAATTAAAAACATTTAGTTTGATGAAAAAAAAGAGAGTTATCATCTAGTTTCACTCTTTAATTTCAAAAACACTTTTTTTTTTAGTTTGATGCGAAAATGGGAGTCAACGTCTAATTTACCTCTATAATTTTAAGAAATTTTAGTTCGATTAGAAAAAAGGGAGTTAGCATCTAGTTTATTTCTTTAATTTCAGAAACAGATTTAGTTTGATGAGAAAAAGACAATAAACGACTAAATTATCTCTTTAATTTCAAGAAACTTGATTAGCAAAAGTGAGTCAACGTCTAGTTTATTTTTTAATTGAAATGTTTATTCAAACATATTTCAATATATTTTTAATAACATTTTTAAACGATCTTGTTACCACTGTTATCTCGCTAAATATGTTCTTCGCTATATCAAGAATAGTTGATTTTAATATTGAATAAATTAGGTGATATAACAAAAATGATGCATTACGTGCAAATTTAACTAAAGTGGGTTCGTATAACAGATTTCATGATCGTACGTTCTAGTTTGTTTATAAACGATACGTATCCAAAATGAATGCAATTCTCTAAAGTAAGATAACTCCATTCTCAAATTTGTCAAATTTGAACCCAGTTCAAAACAAAGTTTATTGTGACGTAATCACAAATTGAGACACGTCGATATCGATCAATTTTAACTGATGGGATGTTCTCTGGCGACATTCTATAAAACTATCCACTCGTAGCAACTGCCTGTGGAACTATCTGCCCTCTGATGCTACTCTGAGAAAATATAACGTCAAAGATTGTGTCATCTCGGCCTTAAATCATAACCCCACTGAGTGCCTTTGATATCCACTGAGCTGCTAATCCTCCACCAAGAACACTTCTACAGAAGCGATACGGGTGCCCTAACTACTAGTGCTTTTTATTGATAATTTTGGAGGGATCACTTTCTTTTCGAGACCTTGTTATCTCTCTCTCCTATACATGATTTACGTTTTTAGAATATAGTCTTTCTTCCTTTATCGTTGCTCCGTTGTTTTAATACTGTACATTTTGGTTGTATTCTTGATTAGCTATTCACGTCTTCCTTTCTTCTTGGTAAACGTAATGGGATGGGATTGCATCGCGGCCCTGCATTATAAAGCCTACATCACTATTTCAGGATTTTCTCAAGCTCTTAACCACGATAAATTCGTTAAGTATTAAAGTGCATGGACCTATAGATACAAATGTTAAAAACCTATCTTTAACTAAAGATTATCTTCTGTTTTCCATTAACCCTGGTATACTCACATTACGTTTTTTATTGCTGACTGTCCGAAATTCTTGAAAAGAGGTTAAAAATAACTCCCGTCACAACATCGTAGCTTGATTCATTCTAAAATAAAGTACGATAATATCGACCATGTTTCTGTCCCTTCATCAGCACTCACTGCCCTCGATACCTTTTATCATATAACCTTAAGGATTATGGGTTTTTCAGTGCTTTGAAATGTCCCCTGAAATTGTAGGAATTTTTAAATCTAACATTTTTTTGAACCTACGCAAACAGCAGTATCTCGGCCAGTATGGCTTCCAGGTTACTTGTGTGTATTACTTATTATTTTTGTTTATTTATAGGGTACTTTTAATCGTTATATTTCTAATTGTACTGAATAGTGACCGAGACAATTTAGGTGCCATTAAGCTGTTCATTTAGGTAATTATTACACGAGCAAGAATACTAAGTTTTACTTATCAAGTCAAGTTGTTTGTTTGCAATAAACTCTTATATTTCGTTTTTCTATTTACTTTCCTGGCCAGGTGGTTAGGGCGCTCGACTCGCTATCTGCGGGTCGCGGGTTCGTACCCCCCCCCCCCATCCCACCAAACATGCTCGCCCTTTCACCTTTGTGACGGTCAATCCTACTATTCGTTGGTAAAAGAGTAGCCCAAGAGTTGGCGGAGGGTGGTGATGACTAGCTACTTTCCCTCTAGTCTTACACTGCTAAATTAGGGACGGCTAGCGGGGATAACCCTCGTGTAGCTTTGCGCGAAATCCATAACAAACAAA
Organism: Limulus polyphemus; assembly: GCF_000517525.1. Taxonomy (NCBI): domain Eukaryota; kingdom Metazoa; phylum Arthropoda; class Merostomata; order Xiphosura; family Limulidae; genus Limulus; species Limulus polyphemus. The sequence goes on along the minus strand of NW_013667290.1, from coordinate 184,112 downwards.
CTTTACTTTCCATACATTTTCGTTTATTTACGAGCAACTACCTTCTCACAATAGGCTGCAGGGGGTGAATAATAACTTTCAAAGTGGGAGGTTAGACGCTCAAGCACTTGTATCTGACTCTATTTTTTTAGTTCTAATTTGATTTCCATCTGTGGTTTGCCAGTAGAGGTTAAATCTTATATTCACTGTATCCTTACAATTCGTGGTTTCTATTTACGGATGTCTTCACTACTAGAATACTGTTTACCTTTCCTGCATTGTAGCGTTTACTTCAGTTTTACTTGCCTATAGTGTGTGCGACGCTATTATTTTGTTTTTTAACTTAGTCCTGCATCAATAATGTAGTTTTGCTAGTATGATGAAAAACGTAGCTTAGGTAAAAGGTTATCCAGACAAAAGTAAACATTATATGAGTATTTGTCTCAATGTGCTAATATTTAGAAAATGCAACATAAATTTACAGCTACAAAAATAAACAATTTCTTATATCTTATATCAAATCTTTGCAAACACCCTGTCTTGTGTAAGTACCAGGTCTGATATGATTTTCGGCCATTTACTCCTTGATTAATGTTACAACTTAAATTATTTCTTGCAAAACTCCGCTCTTGCCTTTGTAAGAACTTTTCTGCAGTGATTATATCATGAAACATTAGATTACAAATTCATATTGTGAGCCACTGAAAACAACAATTTTGAGTAAAATCAGTTCTCATCAGCAAAGCTAAGTCTGACACAGATTGTCCTCCGGAAGGTCTTTTTACTGATAATCGTTAACATAGTCTCATACTAATGGGCCTTTACGTTTAGGAGGTTTGTTTGCTGATCATCATTAACATCATTATTGTCTACATGCATGGAGTAGTTATTAAGTAAATGAGTAGTAACAGTGAAGGTAGAGCATGATCGGATAAACGTGTACAGTAGGATGCCCCCAGTGTACTATATACAGAATTCTGAAACGTCATCGGACTACAGGAAACTTTGTTCCAGGAAAGCTTACTGGTAGACGCCGACAAACTACTGCCCCAGATGACCGGGTTTTGATCAAGTTAACACGTCAAGATTGAAAGAAGATTTACAGTTAGAATACTGGTGACATGTCATCTTTTCAGATGAGTCCTGTTTCCGGTTTGTTAAAGCTGATGGTAGGGTTCGTATTCGCCGTTTACCTGGAGAACAGATAAGAGAAGACTTTTTTGTTTCTTTTTACACAGAATATACAAGAGGTGGTGCAGTACATGTATGGGCACCTATTCGTCATAGTGGGAAAACTGCTCTTCATATCCTCCAGGGAAACGTCAATGGCACCTCCTACAGGTATCACGTTTAGACAATAATTCTGCCACATGCTAGAGCAAGATTTGGCAATAATTTTTATTTCAGGATGATAATGCTACTGCCCACAGTGCACGTATTATACAGGATCATCTCGACCAGAAAGACGTTGCAAGTGACAAGTTGGGATGAAATTTCGATGGATAACATCAATAACTTCATCGAGAACATGCCACGCCACCTTGCGGAGGTTATTAGAGTACGAGGAGGACCAACCAAGTACTAAATGTTTAACATGAACTAATATAAGGTTATAGACGCTATTTATAATAATTTGATGTTATATTTTGTCATTATATAGGTTTTGGTAAAGTTTGTTGTGAAAGGTGAAATGCTGAATTACACATCCTTCTACAGGTGTCTGATAAAATTGTTTGCTGTTCTAATAAATTCTCATGATGTCCATAGAACTTGTCTCATTATACAAGCTACATATGTAGGTGTTTAAAATAATATGCATTTTTAGATTGAAAGTGATAAGTGAATTCGCATTCTCTCTTAATAATAATGATCATATTTACTATAAAATATGCAAACATTTTGGCCAAGACCGTACTATGGGATATGTAAGTGTGGGAGTTCTGCTTGCTATCATCGTTAACAGAGTCCAATGCTCGGTTGTAACTTAAAAAGTAATCACATTTCCCCAGTTTCCCCGACGAAACTGGAGGTATTAATGTGAAGTAAATACAAGTTAATTTATTCACAATATATATTAAATACATATACATAAATAGCTAAAGCTCGTAATACCTAATTTTAAAGTTAAAAAATGAAGACTTGTAAAAAGCATGGTTACCTTAATAACAAAGACAATTTCGAAGAATATAGGAATATATGTATGGAAACAAATTTCATACTATACAGTTTGTTCAAAAATATACAGCGTAAACTATACTATTAATATATTTAACAAACAAAACAAAGCTTATAAAGATTTCTAACAAGAGAGGTATGATAAACAGTTGTATCTTATGCATTTTCGCAAAATATAAAATCAGGCCGTATATTAATAAATGCAGACAGTAAAGCCCCCCTCAGTGGTACAGCGGTATGTCTGCGGAAGTACAACACCAGAAACCGGGTTTCAATACCCGTGGTGAGAAGAGCACACATAGCCCATTGTGTAGCTTTGTGCTTAACTGGAAACACATAAGCAAACAAACAAAGACAGTAAAGTAAAAGGTGATTTTTTCTCACTTGTGCAGCTCATTATCCTACCTTTCAATTGTGAAAGGCTAAAAGGAAGTGTTTCCCTTTAACATATTATTTGTAGTCCACTACACCCTGATACTGTAAGATCGTAGTCCTCTATATCCTGATACTGTAAAATCGTAGTCCACTATTCCCTGATATGTAAGAGTCGGTAAAGACTTTGCACGTGGTTGAGATAACAGCCCCCCCCCTTCCTTAGTGGCACAGCGTTAAGGCTGAAAGCTTATAACGCTTAAAGTCTGGATTAGATGCCCGTTGTGGGTAGGGTACAGACAGAGGCAAATAACTTATTGTGTAGCAATGAGCTTACCAACAACCAAACTTTAGATAACAGCTAAACAAAGTACAGCCTATCATATGAATTGTAAACTAATATTTGTATAAAGAGCAACATAAAAAGTATAGTTTTTTTGAGGAAATGAATTTGTGCATTAATTTTGAGTTTTGGCATTTTTGCTTATTACGTTTTAAGATTGAGCATAAACTGCTAAAAAATCTTAAAACATATTATGTTGTATAAAAACTATTATGTAAAATTAAACGCTACACTTATAATGTTTGACTTTGAACAATTTCTAAAATAAATTAGGTGGCAATAATGATTTTTTTTTCGAATTTGAGCATAAATATCGGTATATAAAGTAATGGGCATGATTTTTGTATATATCGATCACACAAAGAAATATAAATTCAAAATATAATAACATTAAGTGTCTATCCATTTAAAAATCTTCAAATTAACTTCATATTCCGTAACGGAGACAAGCACCTCAATACCAGATATTTTTCGAAATTATAATGAAAATTTCGACAGTCAATCATAATCCACTGGCATGGTGCATACTACTCTGGGACTTGTTCTCGACATAGTTTTGTTTGACATAGTGTGAAATATAAGTTTTATCCCAAAAAGAAAGAATTCGTGGTTCCCAATCTGACATTAAAAGTAGTACAATAAAGCAAACTATAACAGTTTGTATATTACTGCTCAGTTCATTAAATCTTGTTTTCTCTGACCACAGCACTTGGATTGGCAGGCCTAAATTACACTAATGATAATCCTGACACCAAAGAAAGAAGAAAATTCGTCCTTATTAAAACACTTTCCTGTAATTTCACCTCAAACTTGTGTTACTTGGTTTATACTACGGAAAACAGTGCATGGATGTTAATTTTGTCTTTTGAGAATAAATTCAATTATACTAGGTAACAATGTGATGTACGATAGTAGTATCTATACGTTAATTGAAACGTCAAATTTTATGATATTAGCAACACTTCTCTGCTTTTATGTATTCATATACCCAAAAATAGAAATTTTCTTCTTCATATTTTACAGGGAGTCTTAGAAACTTGAAACACTCTGGGTTATAAGACATGTGTAAACTAGATAATTATTTTAATTTACTTTTCCTAATATTTTTTCACATTTCACCAAATTAATTAGTGCTTCCAAAAATTTGAAACATTTTAGAACACTGAATAACTTGACACTATCTCTAGCGACTGTGTCTGAACTATGTTTCATGTATGCCCTCCATAAGATACTTGGTCCATTCTTTTGGAATCACACGTATTCTAAAGACCGTTGAATAAGCTATATTTATTTAGTCAGTTTTGAGTTTTCAGATCTCAACGTCACGTGACAACTACAACTGATACACTTTCGCAGTGGAACGGATGTATCAGAACCTCGTTTTTATATTGCTTTACGTTCAAAGATAGGGAAAGGTTTGTAAAATACCTTTCCAACACAAAATATTAATACATTCAAATCATAAAAATATGTTCATATTGGGGATTTAGATTTTTTTTAAACGATGATAAGAGTAGCTCTTATACTTGGTAGCATTGGAAAACAAAGGAATATGGATACACTTGAGGAATCAGAACCACCCATAAAGAAAGTGCAGTTAAAAATCCATGAATACAAAAGTTACTCAGTCGTAAAAACGGTTAAGGCAACAGTACCAACATAATAAAAGATATTTTCGTTTGGAAACGAGAAGTTGCTTTGGACATGACAACCTTAAGACGGAGTATTTCCAGTAGAGACTATGCTGTAGGCTATCTATTGTCAAGGCAAGGTGGTCAGACAGAGTACGACTGGACGTGGGTGAAATGGAATGTAACGACTTGCTGAGGCTTCAAAACATATTCAACTCTCTGTATTTGAAAAACAGCATACTTAATTTAAATGAATTTAAATGATACATCTATTGTTCCACACCTGTAATTAGAAGTAACGTGCATCAGAGTCAGTGTTAATACTACTTAATATTTAAGAGAAAGAATAATGCCTCATTTAATCAATTAAATCTTATTTACTGATCTTCTTGTTGTTTTCATTCTCCTATCTGCGTTATGTTACATGAAACATTGATCACCACAACCACACAGTCTTTACTTGTTCAGTTTAATCGCAAAGCCACATTGGGCTATCTGCTGTATCTACCGCGGAGAATAGTACCTCGGATTTTAGTGTTGTAAGTCTCTAAACTTACTGCTGACCTATCGTGGGACAGACAATCCACAGTCACAAATGCTCTTAACATTTTGTAGAACAAGCTATTTTCGGTGCTATGAAACACTCTACCTGATAATTACGCCTAGTTTTTCTCAGTTAATCACACAATAGTTGAATAAACTGTTTAAGAGCTGTCGTAATTTGTGGTTTAACACTTCCGTGGGTTCGTCGAAGCTAAAAACTGTTTCACTGGGGAACACAAGCCTAGCGCACTAATCTAACTAAATGGTAATTTAATCCAATCTTTTACGAAAAGCTTTCTAAGCATTTACGTAAAAAGTAATCAAGTATAGTAATGGCGATTCGTTGCTGTATTAAATCAATCCAACGTGTTTTTTTAAGAGTGGAGTTTTCCTCAAGAATAATAAAATTCAAAATCTTTCGTGCGTATATGACGCATTCTGGTAATCCAGAAATTGCACGGTTTTGCCTGTTTATAAGCATAAAATACATTATTACTATTTCAGATATAAAAATACGTGGCTAAGTTTTAAAGATAAAAAACAAATCTTTTTACAGAAACAGAAACAAGGCCTGTTGATTTGCTGAGGACATCATCAATACTTGCCCTAAAACTATGTTAATTGAAAAAAAAACTGATTTTCGATACCTCACTAGTATGAAGGCTTGGTTTGGTCTGATATTTCATTGGTGGTAGTGTCCAGGGTCACTGATGAGGAGTGGAATTCTCCGAAACTAGTCTGGCTCATAGACACACACCCCAATGAAAGAATAGACCATTCCAAGCTTTAACTTGTTGTTAAACAAATGTTTAAACAACTCTAATTATTCAATTATGAAAAAAATACTGTTATAAATATGTTTACTTATATTTGAGACTTTCAAATGAAAAATACCCTGTACAAGTATTTAACAGTTTTATGGCGCTAAAGACATTAATATAATGTGTAACGTTAAATATAAAGCCTGGAGTAAAAGTTATTTCGATATTATTTTTTACTAATAAATTCTAAATTTTATACATTTGGTAGTAGTAGTAAAAACATTTTATCCATATTTACTATTTGTAATTTTTACGCATTGTTCTTTTTTTAACCGTATGTTTAGAGCATTCAAACTTAAAGTCCTAAAAATGCTAGAATAAAACTCTGATCTAAAATGAATTCTGAAATTTATTATTTTATTTTCTTTAAGCTTTTTCCACAAATATTACGTACTACGAAATTAGATCAAGTATATATGATATCTCTTGACAGTAACAAAATGTTAATATGCTTGATTTATTTTAGCAAACAGATGTATTTACCGCTATGTAGCAACATGTACAACATCCTCAAAACACAAAGACAATTGAGATTAGAATTCTTAGTTATCTATTGCATACTAGCCTGAAAGAAATACTTCAGTATACGTTTTCACAGAAACCTATAAAATATAAGTCCTGACTCAGCAAGCCGCTTCTAATTTGAATAAAAAAACAAAAAAAAGTTATCTGACATTATGAGAAAGTATGTTTTGAATTCATACCGAAACGAATTGCAGTATAACTAAGATTTTTTTTTGCTTCAGTTAAAAGAGTATAGGCTACTTTAGGAAGTACCATTATATCAAAGCAAAATATTAGTATAAAACAAATCAAATTCATTTTTTGTAACGTGACATCTGTTTATCTGAATTTTCTTTATAAAATTGTTTTCATGAATTTATTACATGATATAAATTGTAATATCTCGGCTAACTCTTCTTATAACTGTTATCAGTTCGTTGTTGTACAAATACAACTGTTTCCTTACTACATATCACCCATACAGCTTCGTAAAAAAGGTATTGCGTTAATTATGAATTTGATTTACAGACAGATAAGTTTGTTTGTTTCTTTGTTTGTTAAGCATAAAACTATAAGCCCTCGGATTTACCACTGAAGCAATGGGGTGTTGGGACAGAAATATAAGTAACTAAGATAGAAAACTAATTAAGAATGTGATTGCGAAAAACAACAGATCATTGATTAAATATATTTCGTGGTATGAAATAGTTGTCGTCAAGAAATGAACTGTATTTGCAATGTGCACTAAAGAGGAACAGCATACATGTTTTGATATGGCAAGGATACCTGATAATTACTGAGTCGAATAATAAGTTATAGCAACAGTATTTTCCCCCTTATTTTCGATAAATCTAAATCATAAGACACGGAAAACTTCCTATCGTGATTTAAAAAAACAATTGCTATCGATTTATTTATTTTTTCGTCTAGGCTATTACACCTGAATTATGGGATAGACAGATCTATATCAAACAGAAGAATAAAGAAAAGAAAATAACTCCCTCCCACTCAACATTTGTTATTACACTAAGCGTTTTGCGTGATATGTAATATATTCACAAATGTATGAAGTTTGTTTTTAATTCGAACGTTTTTGACAATCGTTGAATACTGACAGAAGCTTGTGATTTTACATTTATATTTTACGTGACTAATTTTTGAATTCTGGTATTTCTAATGTGTTTTGATTCTGTACTCTGTTTAATGTATTAATTCTGTATTTACACGTATATGAACTTTTTGTGTATAAGGTATTTGTTTTAAGAAAGAATACCATTTGTTTTAGTTTTTATCTCTAAATATAAAAATAAGAAAAATTAAAATTTGCTATATAAATCTGAAAGAATGTCGAAACGTAATTATACAGATACACAAAGTAACCAGTTGTAGAGCAGCCTAAAGGCAATATAATGATAAATCAAACTGATGGAACTGTACCTTAAAAATCGTATCTAGAAAATAGGTGCGAATAACGTGTCCAAATATACGGATTATTGGCTAAGCCAAAATATTTTATGCTTGATGATACAAAATATCAATAAGTTAAGACAAACGCGCTATTGTTTAGAATGACTGCTAAAGTTTAGAGTTTAGCTATTAAATTAAAACCGTTTATCTTTCGGATCATTACTAATGTCTTCGAAACGTTCATTTTCTTTAATAATATGGAAAAAGGTTGAATAATAAGATACTTTCTCAGAAAATAAAATAACATATGCAATGATTTCGCAAGGAAATACTTTATCTGACGTAAATAAGCTAAAGGTAATTAAAAATGGAGAAATTTAAAACAATATAATGAATTCATAATATTATAAGAACATTACAAATAAATATCTTGAAGCTGTAAAACAATTTATAAAAGATAAAACAACAAAAGTTTTTGGTGTAAAATCAGTAGTTTAAACAGAGGTCCAGTATTGTTTCATATGTATGTGCGGGTAATCTATAGACAAAACAAAAATAAAACTGGAGTTGTATGATCGCATCACATTTATCTTCACCAGCTTCGTATCAAATATATCACACGCTGCTTCCAGACTCACAATATGATTCTTGACGATTTGCTAAACTCTCTGGTTCATCCTCCACAAAAAATATTTCCTTCAGCTGAACATGTATAAGATGTTTCCCCTATGAAAAACCTGCCTCTGTATAGTTATTCTGCTTGAAGATGTTTTCTTTTCTTATATTTTGCTTTCCTTCACACCTGACTCAATAAAGTTTTGAACACTGACAAGCATCATTTCATACCCTTTAGTTCCCGACTTCGAATTATTTTCACTACTGAATAGATAAGAAAATTCACCTACACATCCTTTATCCAGAAATACTATATTCTGCAGTTTTGCCTCACTGTCGATTTGTTTGTAGTTGCTCTGTCTATCACGAGTATCGAAACCCGGTTTCTAGCGTTATAAGTCCGCAGACATACCGCTGTACTACTGGGGGGGGGGGTTCACGGCCGAAGAGGCGGTGTATCTCCAATTCCTATGGTCTCCTAATGAAATGACTTGGAGAAAAAACAGAATGTTTACTATGTCAACCAACCGCCAATCTTGTTGATGAAAAGGGCTTTTGTGAGCTTTCTGTCCAAAAAGATCTGGAGCGGGCCAGGGGTAACTGCTTCACAATGATAAGATCCAAGGTTCGATTTCTCGTGGTGGACAGAACGCAGATAGCCTTATATGTAGCTTTTGCATTAAAATACACAAATAAATATACTGTCTAAGAAACGTTTTAAATCTGTTTTTACGTTTCGTGTTTCAGTTTAAGCTTGAAATGCTTCCCTGAAAAATACTTATTAGCGAAACGTCATATATAACGTTTATTTTAAAGAAGAATTTCGTTTTTTCTGCTTAGAATAATCAATACGCTTCTGTTTGTACTATAAATGGTAAGACACACTGACAGCTAGTTTTGGACGTCCACAAAGATATTAACTTTATAACTACATACTTTAACATTAGCAGGCGTATTCATTTATATTTATCCTTAAATATCATTCTAGTATATGACAATCAAAATTAATGACTCCAGACAGCATTTAAATGAATGTCGATAGCAGTAACTAAAATAATTATCTTTAGTATCGGTGATGTCAATATAAAGTATAACACCTTTATGAATAGCAGTTTCAGAAAAATTAAAACGATGGATTGGCTATAATTGTATTTATTTTAGCGTCAGGAAGGCTGCATTAAGATCTTATCATTGCTTTGCTACATGCGACATTATCACTATTCCTCAGTGATGTAACGAATTTGTTATTATATATTTATATTAATATCAACGTTTGTTCAGACTAAGTTTATATTTTAAAACATGCGTAGCTTATAGTGTCAAATATGTATTGCAAAACTCCCGCTTGTTCTCCAAAGATGTAGATTTTCGAGAGTAAGAATCAACAATACACGTGTGTACGTAAATACTTGTGTTAGCGCCAATATTGTTACGTAAAACTGAAATTTCTAGAAAACCTCTACACGCCTATAAATATGACCAATGCACCGCGCCAAAAGAGAGTATCTATTATTAGTTTGCTATAGTCAGTGTACTACAAACTTTGGAAGCTATAACTGTGATTGTTATAATGCTTATCAAAGCTCAGGCATTACAACCCATTTAACTTCAGTGGATTCTCATCGGACATTAGTATTTTACGAAATCATTATATAACGTCATGGTGGAAAACCCGGTGTGTGTGTGTGTGTGGCTGATAAATAACGAAGGACAAAGCTAGCTAGCTTCCCGTGAAGTGAATTATACCTACATCAACTCGTAATCAACGCGCTCATCGTGAACCCGGGATAAGATATCGAAGAAGATCCAGACTAAAAAGAATACTTTATATTGCTTGTAAGATTGTGAAACTTTTGTTTGTAATAACTGTTATTGTAAATTGTACTTTGTGTGTGTATTAAAACGTATTTGTGTTTAAAAAAAGAAAACTGTGTGTATCAATCTTGATGGGAAATTTCATAAACTGACTATATATCGACTTTTACTTAACTGCTAAATCCAAAGTATAATTCACCTACTGAATTTAAAGTATCATTTACCCCAATTTCAGGCTATTTGAAATTCTAATACGTAACAGTGATAAAAAATATTTTTGATGTATCACTTTGAATAACAAGATATAGCTCCTCTTATTCAGAAAGATTTGAATATGCTTTTGTATTTCATTTTTGTATTAAACAGTATAATAAACATTTTTTCTACAAAATTCATGAGTGACTAGATAAATCACTAACGTAGTCTACGTGCAGGCTGCTAATTACAAAAGAAAAATAAAATTGGCAGAAAATGAAAATATTAATATATAACATCAATTTCATAATCAAAATTCGACGATTTTCCTCATCTTCTCACTTAATCGCCAACTAGTAAGAATTTCGAAGCATTCTCGTTGAAACAATTTCTTACACATATCACGGTCTCTCAAAAAATACAGCACAACCCTGCTGATTCAGACGTTTCTTATTCTCAAATTAACGAAGTTTGCAGACAATTTACTATACATAAAACTACAGAAACCTTCAACGTACCTTTACACTGTCACATAATGAACTCCGATCAGCATGATGCAAGTGTTACACATCTTATTAAATTTTCATCAGACATTTGGTTAAACCACCAACGATTTCATATGAAACATAACATGTTCATAAATATCAACAAATATCTATTCGTATATGGGTGTTATGCGTAGCTATTAAAATATTAATCAAAGCATGTATTACACTTCGTATTTTAATTCCTTCTACAGGAACACGGCACGGTCTGGTGGTCAGAGTGCTGAACTCGTAATCTGCGGGTGGTGTGTTTGAATCCCTTCACTAAAAATACTCACGCTTTCAACTGTCAATCCCACTATTCGTTGGTAAAGAGTTGGTGGTGTTGACTAGCCACATCCCTCTAGGATATCACTTCAAAATTAGTTATCTAGCTAGCGCAGATAACCCGTACCTAGCTTTGCGCGAAATTTGAAACATTACTTCTACATTAAATATGCTTAAACAAACCGTTATTAAACAGAGATACTTTTTTATGATAAAATTTCTCTGCATAAACAATCTAACAGAAAATGAATAAAAATAAATTATTTGATACTACGATCGAAAGTGAGTAGCAAAGTTACACCAAGTTAATATCAGCTGTTTCAGCCTTTTCAAGCTAAGGCGCACAGCATGGTTTAAAGTATTTACAGGAAGATAACAGTTTGACGGATTGATATCTCTTTGATAAATACGGACACTTTTTAAGTATTTACAGGAAGATAACAGTTTGACGGACTGATAACGTAGGGGTGAAAAGGAACAGAGGTTTCTGAGCGCCCCTGGTTAAAACCATAATAACCTGTCAAGTCTATAAAGATACCGATTGATGTCTTATGGATAAAACGGACACTATTTACAGGAAATTAGATTCGACATATTATGCAATAATATGTTTAAAAATTGAAAAAAAAATGTCACCTACACCAAGAACTCTAAAATTACTATTATACAAAGAATTATGTGATTGAATACCAACAACGTGTATACATACACGACTTTCTGATTTCCAAGTTCCTCAAGTAATAGAGAAATTCGCAAATATACAAATATATAAAGTATTTTTGAATAGACAAATAGTTTCTACATTATTTACTTTTTTTAAGTAACAGGCACAAAAAACTCTTGCACTAGGCTGTGGGTCATTATACCGTCATTCTCATAGGTTTTCTAGTCATTCTTTATATTGTATATATATTTATTAAAATTACCGTATCAAGAATCAACTAAATGTATAAAAGAAAGCTAGAGTCATACTTTACTAAGAATAGTGTCTTTCTACAAATGAAAATGTGAAAAATGACACAGAAGCTGATATAACACCCCACCTAGCGAGTTTAATTTGTGACTGAGCGAAATATAATAAAAGGCCCAGCATGGCCAGGTGGTTAGGGTCGCAATCTGCGAGTCGCGGGTTCGAATCCCCGTCACACCAAACATGCTCGCCCTTTCAGCCGTGGGGGCGTTATAATGTGATGGATCAATCCCACTATTC
>NW_013667290.1:156062-171196 GCF_000517525.1 Limulus polyphemus | reverse complement strand
ATTTAAAGCGTTTCTTGCTTCATTGTTTGTCGATAAGTCTGAATGTTGGTTTGCTAACGTAAAATATAAGTTATTTTCACGGATACGTTGATGATATATTCCATGGTCTGTTACATAAGAAGCTTTTAACTGAAATATGATATTTATTTAAGTACAATATTATAGTTGGAGTACGATTATGGTTACAAGTAGCTCCAACTTCAGACGCAGATTGACAAACTTAAACTGCTTCAGTGCTGTTTGACCTTCGTAAAAAAAAATTAATTCGATGTACTATTTATGTTTTAATTTACATTTTACAGCACGAAGACTAATTTTTCATTTATGTAAAAATATATATATATTTGAACTAGATAATACGTGCTCTGCAGCACTTGGCTTTTACTTGTAAGCATTTCCTGCAAAATAAAGAAATTACGAGAGATCTTCTATTTGTTTATTTGACAGGAAACAAACTCCGACCTGTATTTTACCATTACAGATGATAGTAACCCTCAAAGAAACTTCATTCGGGCTCTGATGCTTCTTCTACGTGCAGCACTCGAAGTTAATAATATATTACGAAGAAGAATTTCGATGTAGAAATTTCACGCTCTGTCAAGAATTCTCAGCATTTCCTCTGAATCGTTCTTACAAAAGCAAAATAATATCGTGCTCTGGGTTTTTCTAAATCCGGTACTTTCGTGTAAGCAGCGAACCGCTTTAAACACTAATTTCTCTGCAATTTTAAAACATGTGTATAATCAGAAAAGCGGCTTATCCCATCGCAGCCCACTTCTAAACCAGCACTAAGAACAAACTTACATAACTTGTGTGTGACATGTAGTTAAAGTTTTAATGCAACATAAACCTAAAAAAACAAACATATATTTCATGAATTTGCTTCTATGTATTCACTGTATTGAAAAACACCATTTTAGTTATATTTTGTGAAGTATCAGAGGAAAAGATGACCCATAAGTCGTGTTTCTTCTCCAATGCCACTGTTTTTTGACTGTGAATGATATAACTTGATAGTAGCTATTTATACAGATATATTGTCTAGTGCAGCTGCGTCTATTTGTGACATTCTAGAGCAGGAATAAAAACTATAACTGTAATGGCTTGCTGTTGTTGTTTGTTAGTTAAGCACAAAGCTGCAAAATGAGCTATTTGTGCTCTGCCAACCAATGTAATGGATGTTTGTGTTTTCAATGCTTCTCTTATATCAACTATAGTAAAGATTAACTTCTAGTGAACACAACATGAAAGTAATTAATAAATTAATCAAAAAGTTCGGTTTCACAGACTCACTAAAACTAGCCCAAACAGAAAACATTTTAGTTTAATTAAAATTTAAGTTAATAAAATTTGACCATTCTTCTAATAAGATATAATTTATCAATTAATGTGTACATCTGACATTACGTAATATACCGTGTGTAACTTAGTGCTTAATTATCATATAATTAATAATCAATTATAATAGTGGATTTGTGAATGTGGTCTTTGCCCCGAAAAGCACAAGAATAATTTATACTTTGAGAAAAATTATGCTAATAACTAAAATAAATAATGGAAATGGAAAAACATACATTTAATTTTTAGTTGAATTCAAATATTAAATCCACTGAACTCAAAGCATTCTATTTCCAACATGTTTTTCCTCTTATACATACTTATAGTTAAAATGTAACAATAAAGTTCATTTTCATCTACTTAATGCGATATCTTCTCAACTTTACCTATGCGAAAGCTGTGCGGACGAAATTAAGTGAAAAATAAACAACAAAATAGTTTAATCTGATAAAGAATAAGCACTTTTATTTCCTGAACATATCTTTGGAACTTCTTTCAAGTAATTTACAAGTTCAGTATTTAAATGATAGCAATAACTGTACATAAAAATAAGTGTCACTAATATTGAACAATTAATATATACATATGCAATGGTTATTTCTTTTAAAAAATCACTCTAATCAAGTGACAAGTTTCCTAAACAACTGAGCTTGTCTGTATTCAGAAATAGTTCATTATTAACAGATCTGTTGAATTTTCGTACTGTTGTAAGATCTGAGCCTAAGATTCTCCCTTAACTTATCTCCTTCGTGAATTTGGTTGCCTTAATAAGTACTTAACATGGCTGTAAATTCGAATAAGTTGATATATTCATTAGTTGCGCATTCACCATCCATCTTAATATCAAATTTACCATATGATTAATTATAACAACGCTATCTTGCTATGTCCTTGTTGTCTTTATCAACCTTTTACATTCTCTTTTTTTCCCATCAACTGTGGCTTTTATTGTTTTTCTGGTTGAATTCCATGTCACTTCTCACGTAAAACAGTAAAACTCCATGTAAATAAACCAAAAAAGGAGCAATAAACGTAATAGACAACTTAAAAATATTTCAATTATCAAAGCTTATATGATTAAGTTTTGTATTGCTTAAAAGAAGTATCAACGATCCATTCTATAGACAATCTCTTGTACAAAACTATAGTTTGTAGACAAATATTTCCTAACCTAATTAGCTTGATTTTACGAAGGACACACCTTATCTTGATAAATGATTTATGTCATGCTTTATAGTGAAACCGTCCTTATATTTAATTTTACACAATGTAAAGCTTATTTTACTTAAACTTAAAATGTGGTGCCATCATTTCAGTAAATATAATTTTGTAAAAACTAAACATCTCAATATATGGAATAGCTATTACCAAAATTTACCCATAAAATTTTTTGTAACAAAATTAACATTTTGTCTTTCCAACACAGATTATGTAAAATTAGGAATAGCTTCATGATTAATTCATATTTAAATCAAACTGATACTAATGTTTACCTCGAAAAACTAAATATCCACTGAATTATTATCACAATGATTAAAACATTAAAAAAAAAACTACATCTCAAAAATTTTGTCCTTAAATCGTTTAATTAATAACATATATAGATTAATATTCTAGCTACTTGTGAAAAGGAGTTTGAATAAATCATATATTATATATTTTCTATGACAACACCTGACACACGATTTTACGAACAAATTTTATCATGATATAAAATTAAAACGAATCACCGCTAACATGTATATAAGCTTTAGTACTAAAAGAAATAACTTAAATACAGAAAATAATGTTAGTAATCTGTCTTTCTTCACAAATCATTATAATCTTAAATAAGTCTTTGAATAAATACATTATTTATAATTTTTGTAGCCTAAAGCAGAGACAACTTTCTGTGTTTCTAAAATCCTTCTTGTTACATTTTTGCATTTTCTCCCTTAGTGCTAACGGTTCTTTGTCCATCTTCATTACAGTTAAATCTATTTTTCTGTAAAGATTGATAAATAATAGTGCAGTCCCCAAATAAAACTCCCAAGCACTTTGAAAAAAAAAACACACACACACAAAGCACGCATTCACTAAAAATGTTAACATTCAGAAAATGCATAATTTTAGTTCAATTTTGCTCATATTAAAATTAAACTTTTGACAAAATTATTTTCATTGCAAAACTCTAAACATACCAATGATTTAACTCACCAATTCGAAGCATCGTCCGAAGATGATCTGTGTATGATCAGAACAAATACTGAAATTTAAACTCGACCGCATATGAAAGCTGCTCTCTCTCTCTCGGGCCTGTAGCTTGCGGTTAACTGGAGGTCCATGAGGTCTAACTCCAAACGATATTGAGTTAGTACATAAAATGTTCACAGAGTGGCGCTTCTAGATTTCTCAGTGAATCGATTGTGAAATAGCTGCTAAAATGTAACTATTGTTTGTCTAGTTTATTGTTAAAAGTATTGTGAGATTTCATTCACAAAAGGTTTATTTTCTTCCATAATAAACAAAGGTATTATTTTACAAAATAACTATTTCTGCAATTGAATTACGTGGCATGCGAACATTCAACATGATTTTAGCTTTCATTCAAAGTTAAGAGGTTATTTCAAGAAATTACGAACTGTATTGGTATATAATGATTGTTATGTGATCTTTCTTTTAAAACATCAGTTCAGGTTAGAACCAAATAAACCTCGGTATGATGAAAAAAAGAAAAAATAGATAGGTTCATCAAGTAAATATGTTAATATGTTGGATCATGTACTGTTACTTTTTATTGATTTCTGTCCAACGAAAATAGCCTGTAGAAGAATCTTTGATACCCCATGCAACATCTATCATGGCATGTTCATGAAAAGTAGTTAACGTTATCTTATATGACTATTTTTATTTCGAAAGTTTTATTTTTTGGCGTAGATAAGTGTATGCTCGGTTAACATAGGAAGTGCTTACTCTCAATCAAATCGACAGGTGAATTAATTAAGGTACTGTTATTCATAAGCGGATACAAATAATATTCTGCATCTTGATCTCCGCTTTGGAAGTATCACGAGTCCTTTAAAAAATTTAGCTAATATTTCAACCAAATAGAAATATATTAGTATTTAAAAATACGTATAACATGAACAGATTTTATAATATGTTATAAGATGTATTTAGTTATTTAGAACTCCTTTGAAAACAATTTTTATTTACAATTTACCCACTATTTGACATTTGTAAGATACTTTACTCTTCGTCGAAAAAAAAAACTCCTTTGTAAACATATTAAACATTATGGAATTTGCATGATAAACTATATATATTTAGATTTGTTTGTAATTAAGCACAAAGCTACACAATGGGCTATCTGCGCTCTTCCCACCACGGGTATCGAAACCCGGATTCTAGTGTTCTAAGTCCGCAGCCATACCGCTGAAATCGTGGACTGTTTTGATTTATTGAAAAAAACTGCAAGGAGAAGAGATAGAAAGTATTCATAAGTAATAAATCTAATTATAAATTATTTTATATGAGAAGTAATGCAAATGTTAAATCAAGTTTAAAAAAAAAACAGTTGGAAAAAAGATATATTGAGAAACAAATCCAGAAGTTAAAGCTGAAAAAAAAATGAGTTAACGAAATATAATTTTATTTTACTATCGTACAGTTGTCTAAACCGGAAAAAAAGAAACTATATTTGTAAAAGAATCATGTTTGAATTCAAATATTGGATCATTTTTCCTTTTTACAGTCTGATATTAACCCTACTATTTGTTTTTTTTTAAGTTAAGCATAAAGCTACACCATGGGCTATCTGTGCTTTTACCACCACGGGTATTGAAACCCGGATTCTAGTGTTGTAATTCCGCAGACATACTGCTGGGGGGGTCTATGTATTTAGGTTAGCAGAGAAAGTAACATATATGTCCAAAATCCATAAGTCAATACATTATTTGTAGTATTTGCATATTTATATACAAATTTATATTTGTATTTTGTTTCAATGACACTTATATTTCAGTTAAAAATACATCTTTTGTAAAATGCTTTCCAATGGCTCAGCAGAAAATCTGAAGTCTTACAACGCTATAAATCAGGTTTCTCTGTGTAGCTTTGCGCTTAAAAACAAACAAACTCTTGCAAAATAAAATTGGAATATAGCAGTTAGAAGCAACATTCTTCATTTTGTCCCAAGGCTTGAAAATCAAACGAGAAAAAGGTTTCTAGTTAGTCTAAGTACTTATGAAACATTGCAAGAAACACACAAGAAAAATGTATACTGATTCAAAATCCGTTACAGTTGTGCAACCATCAAAATACTCTCGAATTGATAAATACTGTCATCTTCAGCTTCACTGATTATCCTCATAAAGTTGCCAAATGTGATAACAGCATTACGTTTTTTTGTGACGTGTCATGCACCGTTTGATAAGTTTCAGATTTACTGTGGTTACCTTCTTCCCCATATATAAGAATACAGCTACCTAGTGGTGAGACCTACAAGTAAATGCAGTAAGGTTGTGACGATCAGATAGATATCAATCGTTGTCATGGTTGTTGACTAACAAGATCACCTAAATGTAATTTTTATTGGTTATTATTTGTTATTGTTACTACTATATGAAACTAATTATTAATAATTTAATATCCTAAGTTTTGACTACTAATTTGCCTCCCGGTTTCAGACACAAAAATACTTTTTTAACATTCCTTGTAGATATGACCTCTGGTATATCGGACAAACAAAAACAAACGAAAGTTATAATTTAGGAGCAATTTAGACAAATAAAGACTGTAATACTGAACTATCTGTGATAGCTTATCATAAAATAACAAACAGGAATAACATAAATTAATAGAAAATTAACAATGAACGAGGAAAATAAGTATTCTAAATCCATCTTGCTGAATTTATTCAACTTAAAAGGCATCAAGAGTTTAATCGATAACACACATTTGCACTTTTAACAAAAAGACCCATGGTCTAATCTCGGTCTAAGACTCCCCTGAACACAAAGGCATATAGCATAAACTTATGGAAGAAACTAATTGATAATTAGTAACTTACAGTAATAAAAATAACAACCTGGTAATTTATTAGATTCAAGTAATCATATAGATTGAGATTATAATAAGTAAGAGAAGGAAGGACAAGCGAATGTATATAAAAATTTCGACTTCTTCCAAAATGTCATCGAGTTTAGAAATTTAATAGACTTCTTCCAAATAAAGTTTTTGCAATACTAAAACTATTTGTAAGTATGTCATAACTATTAATTGTTATTTTTAAATTCCACTTGTCACTATACCATTATTGTTATATTACTTAACATATGACCTCATTAATGCCATAATTTACTTCACTGTAATTTTAACACCACACAAACTGCTTTATTAAAAGAGATTTTATTGGTGTTATCAAGACATTTCTCTTTAGCTGAATGAATGAAATGACACATTATAATAATGTAAATACATAATTAATAATGTTATTTTACGGGTATTATGGCAACATTAACATATCTATAGATAATTTTAATGCTTAATAATGGATGAACTGTATTTCTTTCTAAATTCAGTGCATATCTTTGTGAGTTGTATTTATTCAAGCAAAAAATACAGTTCAATTGTACGCATAGTTATTTCATCCTTTTTATTTTGATATTAATTCCAAGTAACCACAATGGTAGGGTAATGTTTGTCACATGTTCAAAGTCTTAACTATGGAAATGCCTTGCAGCTTCATTTTTGAATTATTTACTTTTTTAGATAAACAGGAGACTAAAATTATTATACTGGTCAATTTATTCTTTAAAGCATCACAAATTTGTCACTTACATGTCTACAAAATAAAAGACATCTAACATAACTAAATTATAAACCGTAAAAGAAGAAGCAACTGAGTGATATAGCTAAGATTTTAGTGAGACACCACACTATAAAACTGCATTTTGGAAAGCAAATCACGTCGTTAAAATGCAATATCTCGCAACTATTCTGCGCGGAAAAGTGATTGGTTATCAGACGCTAATTCATGTAATACCAGTGACAGACTAGGAAAGTAAAAGAATTACATGGGCATCAGGCAGGATAATAAATCTTTCATTCAACGACTTCAGAAATTTAGTTTAAAGACATACTAATCGTACAGTTAATGAGTTTCTGCCTATTCTAATACTTTTTTGGTAAAAATAGAAGATTCAATGACTACTAAAATATTCTTTGTATTGGATTCTCTACTAGAATACATTATAAATACATAAGGTAGAGTTTAATAACTAATAATTAAACTTTTCTGAATATTAAAGCATATTTTCTGAAGTTGGCTGTAAATTTATTGTAGAAAAAGGCAGCTAAAGCTAATAAAACTTACACATGATGATAAAATTAATAAACATTATATCTCCCTGTCCGGTATCATTTAGCTTAGTTTTTATGTGTTCATTTCTGTTGTGTAACGTCGTTTATTCCTATCGTAGATTCATTCTATTTAATGGTTCAATGTTCTACTCCACATAATCATCTACTGTTATTCACTTAAGTTTCATTCTATGTGTATATATCCATTAATTTTCCTTTACTCTAGGTACAGTTTTCCTTCATAGAGAAAACCTAGTTTTTATAGTATGATTGTTTACAGTCTTTGACTTTTACTTCTACTGGTTTCATTCTTCATGAAAAGATCCCAACGGTGATCATAGTGATTTAATAAATATCATATTCTTCCTACACCGCACTCGTATGTGTGAGCACTTAGTACATAAAAACAGAAAAAATATTGGCTTTGTTGTGCATGGTAAGCAAGTCCCATTGTTAAGTCCAATATCCTTCCATCGATTCTGTGCGGAAGGGTGATTAGTTGTCAGACGTTAATTCATGTAACATTACACATTCAATAGAAGTACAAAAAAGTTTGATGTATCAACGGTAGCTTTGCGGATTTAAAACGTCCAAATCCGTGAATCGATTCATCGCAGTGGACAGAGCGCATATTGCCCATTTGTATCTTTCCTCTAAAACACCCCAAACAAATAAATTGTTTTCGAAAAACGAACAAAAAACAACGTACTTTATTCATTAAGAAACGTTACTTATTTGACACTCGAATTTTGACTTCTTCACTTCATCATCAATTACCAAAATACATTCTGATTTCTCAATGCAAAACATACTAGAAATACTCATATGCACACAAAACATTAGTCGCTTATTATTTTCAATATATTATCATTATCGAAGTGTATAGGTTATTAAGATAGATAATTAATAGATATTGAAATACATAATTACACACTTGGTAGAAATCCATGTAAAATAGTAGACTAGTCAATTACCAGCAAAGCAAAATATTTTTAAAGCCCATAGAACGCTGATATTTCTTCCAACCACGTTAGATGTAACACTGTATGAAAAGCGTATTAAACAAACAACAACACTTCTTATTTAACTCAAAAATGGTTTATCTTTATTTGAAAGAACAATTTTCATTTCTTAAACTCCTCAAGTAAGAATGTTACTCTGAGTCACAATTGTGACATACATAGAATTTGTTTCCTGTAGTACAAGCTTCATGTTCCTCAAACTTGCATAACATACAATGGGCCAATACTTCCTTGGTTCGGGATGAAGCATTGGGTTCAAGGCAAACAAAGAAAAATTCCAATTCTTCATTAGAGTCTTCTTTTTTCTGGTATTTTGCTTTTTTCTACCCAGTATTCTTTTTAGCATCTGCCAAAGCAATTTTTCTTCTCACTTTGTGACTCACTGAGTATTTTTTCGGCTTCTAAAGCTAATTTGACAGGTGTGGTAGTAAGAATCGTTGTTGTCCTTCTTTCCTCCCTTTTCTTGGACCAGCTTTAGAGTAGGGGTGAATGGTGTCTGGATAGAACGCTGATGGAGCTTCAGTTTCTGATTTCTTTTGGGAGGCTTGAATGAGGTCTGATGTACTTTCCTCTGGAGAATAACACTGTGGTGTAGTCGCATTGGTGCTCTGATGACCTGCTGAAGCACGTGAATCATCTGATGAACCTGGAACAGCTGCAGCAGGAGATGGAGGTGGAAATGGCCTGTCAGTGACAGAAGATGGTTCAAAGTCACATTCTTGAACAATGTTCCTGTTGAAGGGCCATATTCCGGTACACCTGAAGCCTGACTGTATAGTTGTGGGTGTTGTAGCTAAAGGAAGCGCTGCCTTTATAATTCCGGAAATGTCGTAAATTGATATGGTTTTTCCTGGATTCATCCTCATCCAGCTATCGGTGCATGAGCCCACACGCTTCTTCAACGGCCCATAGGCACCCCAATCAAGGGGCTGTAATTTGAAAGTAATGTGAGGGAAAGAACAGGAGAAGGGTCTCATTATGTTTGCAGAAATCAATGCATTGTGTTGAAATATGTGACTCATGGTTATCCAGCAGAATCAAGACCTTTGCTGCGGAGAAGCTCTGGTGTGCTTGGTAAAGTGGCGGATAAACACCATGAAGTTTGTTTCTTGCATCCAGCCTGAACCATTTCCAGTTCTAATGCATCCTGGGGGCCCATCTCGCACAAAATTGTCATGATATTGCTTATGTGGGGAAACAAAAATAGAATGGGTACTATTGCCTAATGCATTAACTGTAATGGTAATGAAAACAAGAACATCGCGCTCCACAGACGTCATCGCATCAAGTTATTTTGCACCCCATTTGGCAACAATTCTGTCTGGTGTTTGGACAGTTGTGATTCCTGTTTCATCCACATTCCAAATATCTTTGTCATCAAATCTGTGTTTAGCTAAAACTTCCTCTAAAAGTTTGAAGAACATAGCCAGATTGGTGTGCTTGAAGGAAGTGACCCGAGACGAACTGGTTGTTTGAAGCTCCCTGATGGCAAGTTGCTGGTTTCTCGTTAAATATGCAATGAACCAATCTAGACCAGCCATTTCATTTTTACTCCATGATGGAGGACACTTGCAGTTATATGCTTGTGCTACTTGATATGCAAACTTGCGCACCTACTAAAATAAAAAAAATGCCCACAATGTATAAAAATGATTCTAGTTCAGTACACCTTCCTCTTACTTTTAAAATGAGGTTCAAAGCCTCTCTCCACTGCTTAATATGAAATTAGATTAAAGACCCAGAAACACTGTTGGTATTCCTGCTATTATCTTACACTTATATGGTCTGCATTTAATTACCTTTTCTATCCTTTCATTAACTATTCTTATCCTGAAAACTTTGTACTATAATAAATATAATATGGCTAACTCACGTGGACACAGTCCATAATACAAGTCTATAGCCTTCAGCAGATATTCTGACAGATATTCGTGTTGCGCTGCAATGGCCAATATTTGGCAGTTTTATAGACACTTCAGCAGCTATCCTTCTCCTTGCCTTACAAAACCTGCCCAATGTCACATGGCATATATTGAACATTTTTGCCACAGCTCGCACTAGTTTTCCCTCATTCTGCACTTCATTTGATGCTTGCTCCAGGAATTCTAAAAGCACTCCCCTACTTGTCTATTTCTGTCTAACTCGAGGCATGCTGATAAAAAGACCACATATTATATGGGGTCAATTGTAACACGTGTTATAACTGACCACAACCTAGGCACCCATTACTAAACCTCATGTCCCAGCAAGACACACCAGAATTAAGAGAATCAATTGTGTGAATTATAACTTTATAGAACAGGGATGATAATGATAAAAGCGCTAATCCAAGGATTGAGAAATACAAGTGTATACCACAAAATGCAAATTGGAGAAAAAAATTACTTACCTAGTGCAAATAACGATTTTTGGTGATAAACGTTTACCGCTTTGGCACAGACAACTCCTCTTTCAGAGGCAGACAAGGAATTAAACTGAGCATGTACACTGTGAGTAATGTCACTCCAGCCCGCTTCTGGTTGGAGAAGTTAAATGTGTTACAACTGTCCCTTGTTACAACTGTCTCCGGTCTCCGCTACAAACAATTACAGATATTTTGAAAATCGAGAACAAGAAAGAAACACTATGTCAATACTGAGTAGCCAATGTTTATAGCACTGACGGAGTGAAATGAAGAAAAAGATACTGTTACGTATTACAATTTCGAATTGCCGAAAACTGAGTTAAGTTGTAATTTGGATTTACAACTTAAATAAATGCCAATATATCTCCAATTTATGATAGTTGCCAAGAAGATTGATACTCACAGTTTTCTTTTTTAATACAAATATGTTTTAATATACAAACAACAATACAATTTACAATAACAGATATAACAAATAGTTATTACAAACAATGATTTATATACAAAAGTTTCACAAACTTAGAGGATATAAAGTCTTCCTTCTAGTCTGTAACTTCCCTCATATCTTATCGAGGTTTCACGATGATCGAGTTAATTTCGAGTTGACGTAGATATAATTCACTTATAGGGAGCTAGCTAGCTTTGTATTCTTCGCCGATTTTTTCCACCGATGAAGTTAGGTAATGTTTTCATAAATATACTAATGTCCGATGTGAATCCACTGAAATTAAATGGTTTGTAATGTCCGAAATTTAAGATTTTATATGTACATTCACAACAATACATTAAATGTAATACATTATTCAAAGGACCATACAACTTCAATAATAATTACAGTACACAACACAATTAATACAAATAATCTTATGATAATAAAATTAGATAGTAAGAGAAAGTACATCAGCAGAAATGTTATCAACCCCTATGACATGGGTTATCCGCAAATCATACTTTAGTAGTGATAAACTGCAATTTAACATTCTTTTTTTTCCGTCTTTTTCTTTCTTTCTTTCACTTACTTTTTTCTTTCTCTTTCTCCCTTTTCTCTCTTTCTTTTTTCCTTCTCTTTCGTTTTTCTTTTTCTTTCTCTCTTTTTTCTATTTCTTTTTTCTTTCTCTTTTTCTTTCTTTTTCTTTCTCTTTTCTTTCTCTCTCTCTCTTTTTTGAAAGGATGTCATATAGTGGGTAACAATGCTAAGACTATTTCAACAGAACGGAACTTACATTATTCGGCCTTGCTGTCATAAACGTTTTTCATTCCGGTTTGGGATGCCTTCAAATTTACTCGAGCCAATTCAGAAACACGTAAGAGCCAAGATCAAAACTTGGAAACGTAATCCAGTAAATGAATTTATTTCTGGTCGTCTTCCACCCATTCTTCCTTCAGCAACTTCAAAGGGCCAAACACCAACTCAAACAGGCTAAACCCAAACGACTCCTGAAGTGACTCACGAACAGCAAGTAATAATAAATTAACTGGAACTTTACCAGGTAAATCAGATCCCTCACGTCCATTATTATCACTCGTCAGGAATCGTCAGTAGGACAATCATTCACAAGATTTCTGTCGGATCAAAAAAATGTCTGAGACAAATCTATAATATCGTCCTCTGAGTCCATGTCTATCATTTGTTTTTGTCTTAATTTTTTTAGCCTGAGCTCGAGTCATATCACACGAGGGAAACACAACGGGATTCTCCTTAATGACATCATCATCCTAAGATGAAATAGTGATCGGCTTACTAACCATTTTAGGTTCGGCAACAAGTTTTCCTCCAGCCAAATCATTTCCTAACAAGAATGATACACCTTAATTGGCAGAGTAGGTCTTACTCCAACCACAACTGGTCCCGAAAGTAGGTCTGATGCTAAATAAATGTTATGAAGAGGAACATTAACAAAGCCACCCTCAATAACCTGAGCAATAACAGACTCACCAGTGGCAGAACTCGAATCTAAAGGCAATATACCTTTTAAAGACAATGATTCGCCCCAGTATGACGTAGAATACGTATGGGTATGGGATTGCCAGTGTCATTTGTCAAAGACAAAACCAACAGACACATAAGGTCTAAATTCCTCCCTGATTACAACAGCCTTTATATCAGAAGCCAAATCAATAACATCGGGTGATTTGGTGAAACTACGTCCATATATGAACACAAACGCACTAGGTGTGGCCTCCCTTTCTTTGTTCTTCTTCAAACACCAACAATCGGACATCACATGACCAGGTTTTTTATAAAAATGGCAGACAGGCATTAATTGTTTAGACGAAGTTTTAGCCCAACTGTATTAAGATTTCGAACTAACGAAACTGGATTTTTTGGAAGAATCCTCAACTTCAGTGGATTGAACAAGTACAGGTTTTTGTTGAGATGGTAAGAATTTATTTTTATAAAAAATGGTTTTATGTGTTAAAGTGTAATCATCAGAAAGAGTGGCTGCTTCCTGTAGTGTTTCAACTCTCTTTCATCCATGTAAGTTTTGAGGTCGTCACGTGCACAATGCTTAAATTCCTCAATTAGACTTAATTGTCTGAGTTTGTCGAAACTGTTGCCAATTTGCATAGAATTACACCATCGATCAAAATAAACCTCCTTTTCATGGGCAAATTCCATATAAGTTTGATTATCTCATTTGCGATAACCTCTAAACTTTTGGCGATAAGCCTTCGGTACTAACTCGTATGCTTTGAGAATAGCTGATTTAACCTTATCATAATTCATACAATTTTCTAGAGAGAGAGAGGGGAATAAACTTATTGTGCTTTACCAGGTAAGACACATTGTAATAATAATGACCATTTTTCGGTGGACAATTCCATGGATGAGGCAACCATCTCAAAATGTTGGAAATATTTATCCATTTGGTTGTCATTAATTGGTGGCTCTTTAACATATCGATAAAGTCGAAGTTGTTATTTTGCCTTGGTCGATCGGAGTTTAGTCTAATTTCCATTTCTTTCAGTCTAATTTACTGCTCGGCTTCAGTGAGAGCTTTTTCGGCCTCGAGACGTTTATTTTCTCTTTCAGCTTCGATGCGAGCCTGTCCTTTCTCTTTTTCGGCTTTGACACAAGCTTGTTTAAGCTCGAGTTGTTTCAGTTTCTGCTGGATCTCTAGCTTATCTTTATCACTCAACCCCGATTGACTAGTGGGCACACTAGATAATTCTCCTGATACTTCCTCAGTCAGCAAATTATCATCGAGTAATATATCAATAATATGTTTTTTTGTTAATTTTTTCTCGTTGATCTTTTAACTTCTAGTTCTAAAATTTTGGCAGTTTCGAGCAATTCATATTGGTTATATATTTCTAGTTGTTCAAGAAAGGGTGATTCAACAAAATATTGGTAATCAGACAAGATCAAATTTTGATGGCACTGATAGATATAAATTGAATTATGATTTAAATTTTAATTTAGATCGAATTTTGTCTCTGATTCAGATCTCGGACACGAGCCCCCAATTTATTATGTTACGTATTCAAATTTCGAATAGTCTGAATCTGAATTAAATTGTAATTTAGATTAAGTAGTTAAATAATTGCCGATATGTATGCAATTTATGATATTTGCCAAATAATGATTTATATACAAAAGTTCCACAAACTTACAAGCAATACAAAGTCTTCTCTCTAGTCTGGAACTTCCTTGATGTCTTATCGACGGTTCACGATGAGCGAGTTAATTTCGAGTTGATGCAGGTACAATTCACTTAACAGGAAGCTAGCTTTGTATTCTTGGCCGATTTTTCCATCGATGAAGTTATGTAATGCTTTCGTAAAAGTACTAATGTCCGATGTGAATCCACTGAAGCTAAATGGTTTGTAGTGTTCGAAATTTATAAACGTTCCTGGTCAAATATCTTAAGTTTCCTGATTAATAAGCGTTATAACAATCACAGTTATAGCTTCCAAAGTTTATAGCAAACCAGTAATATATAGTCTTTTTTGGCGCGTCTCGTTGGTTATATTTATAGGCATGTGGAGAGTTTCTCGAAAATTCAGATTACATAACAATACAAAGC
>NW_013667290.1:154712-156039 GCF_000517525.1 Limulus polyphemus | reverse complement strand
TGGTGTTTACGTACACACATATATTGTTGATTCTTACACTCGAGAATCTTCTACAACTTTAGAGAATTTGTGGGAGTTTCGAAATGCATATTTAACAGTATACGTTATGTAGATTTATAAATATAAATTACATCTCCACAAACATCGATATGTATAATAATAAATCCGTCACAGTATGTAATGGACATATTTTAAAATTTACATCCATTTTTGTTGCTCTATAGCACAAAAATAAAGATAATGATTAGTCACAGTAAAATAAGTTTATTTTAATAAACGTTTCATACCATCTCCAGAATATTTATCAAAAATACTTTTTTTCCTGGATAAATTACATGATTTATTGGTAAAACCTGAACAAGCAATCTCAAAATCATCAAAATTCCATTATATATTGATTATATAAGTGATTGATTATATATATTAACAAATTTCAACCATGTATAAAACCACTTCTATACCTTCATCGTTATCTGGTATTTTTACAATTTGGTTATTGAAACAAACAAACGAATTTTTCATCGAATTAGTGTGATTTTGTTCTGTATAACACGCCCCCCCCCAGTGGCACAGCGGTATGTCTGCGGACTTAAAACGCTAGGATCCGGGTTTCGATACCCGTGATGGGCAGAGCATAGATTGTCCATTGTGTAGCTTTGTGCTTAATTACAAACAAAGTGTATATCACCAGTATGCTTGGCAACTCTGTTTTCATGTGAGGTTCACCGTTTTGTTTGTTTGTTGTTAAGCGCACAGCTACACAATGGGCTATCTGGGCTCTGCCTATTACGGGAATCGAAACCCTATGTTAGCGCAGATTTACCGCTGAGCCATCGGAGGGCTGCTTACTTCGATCACTTACATTTAATAACTATAAAACAAAGCTTTATGAGGTCACAAATATCAATTACCAGAATTTTCCAGTATTTCCTATTCGTCAGAGAAGATATGCTCATATTTCGGAATTTACATTATTCAATTTTAATGGCTTGTTAGCACATATTTATTTATAAATAAGTATAAATTTAAACATTGAATGTAATGGATAGGTTTCTACGTAACGTGAGATAATGTACACATACACACATAAAAATTATTTTAAAAAGAAATAAAAGACAGAACAGCAGTTGAACAATAACCTTTCCTGACACAACTAATATTCTAAGCATCACTTTATCACCATATAACGATACTTTTTATGTTTTTTATATATATATACTTAATATTCGTTTGTTTCAAGAAGTATAAAAAGTAGACATGAATTTTCATAAACTGGCTTTCAATCTCACACAAAAAATAATATAATGTACTGATTTTGAAACTTTTT
>NW_013667290.1:151255-154286 GCF_000517525.1 Limulus polyphemus | reverse complement strand
AGGGATTCGAACCCGCGACCCTCAGATTGTGAGTCGAGCGCCTTATCCACCTGGCCATGCCGGGCACTAGAATAATTTAACATCGGATATTGATTACTTGGAAGATATGTATATATATATATATGTGTGTGTGTGTACTTGAACTTCTTAATAACATAAATAGCTTGATTTACTAAATAACCCATGAAACAAACATACAGAAGAAATACCTGAATAATATATTATAAAGTATAAAGAAAATGGGGAAACGCTTCCCTTACTTTGGCATTATATTGTATTTCATTTGAGTTGTTTCGTTGTTCTTTTAGCATAAAACCACAAAAATGAACGGCCATGTCTTACCTATTGTCATACTGCATAGGTATTAGCTTTTTCTACGTGTTGTTATTCTATGATAATACTGGAATATCCTGTTCTCTATTAACTTTCCGAATTCGTCTTCCCAGTTCCATCAAAGAACCATATGACCATATTACCTTTCTTCCTAATGTTTCATACCTCCATAAACTTCGTCAAAAATGCAACACTAGTGCTTTCTTAACAACAATATTATCTTTACAGACTTCCTGGATTTACCTGTGCATCTACCCCAGAAGCTCATTCTACCTACCAAGCATCTCCTGGACATTTATAAGATGTCTTTTCCAGTTGATGATCCATATTTTGATGCTGCCTCGATGTCACTTCTACCACCACATATCTATATATTTTAAGTAACTACAGTTTTCACGTACAGTTGTTACTTTTTTACATATTTGATCTGTGATACTAACATTACTGTCCACTTCTATTACTTTCACTTATTTCTTCAGACTCACCTCTCCTATATTGATTGAATATATTTTGCATCTGCCCATTCATACCTCCACAGTTTCATACATTTGGATATTTCTTCTGGCTGAAATGTGGGCTCAATCCTTTGCTGGCTCACCATTTTCCTTACTGGAAATGGAATGAAATAACATAAAAAACTACTATGTCTGTCATATGATATTGGAAGAAAAGCCTTATCATCACTGGATATGGCAGGTATAGTATTCTTCTTTGTTTTAATTCATACTTTCTTAGGTTTCAACTGGGAGTGTATTATAAAACGAATAATCAATCAATCCCAATTTAGAGTAGCTGCGTAGATGGCGGGTGCTGCTGAGTATTTGCTGTTCTTTAAACAGTTTTAAGTCAAGGACAGTTATACGCGAAACGTACGCTTTAAATTTAAGCGTAGAAATTTTGTAGCAACACCTGTATGAATAACTGCAACGTGAACTGAAATCCCCAAGATGTTCCGTCAGATGGAATTCTTGTGATTATTAAAGTTAAAGAAGATGAATAAGGTCACTAGTTTGTTCTAAATTCCCAACTTGGGAAAATTCAAGTACAGATTAGTTTTGCATTATTTTCTTTAAAATTTGGTATTTTGGAGTGAACATGATTGATAAGAACGTTCAGGTACACTCAGAATAATATTGGCTCTTGTAAAGAAATCAAATGATCCAACCCATCCAAAAACTTTCTCACTATATTATAACATTTACAACAGCTTATCCTGTAATAATAATACTATTAGGGTTAGTTAGCGCGTGTGTTTTTTTATATATTTTGTTAGTTGTTCACTGTTGCATTCTAAGCAATTACTGAAACCATACGTGTCTGTTTGCATAAAAGATTAATGGATCTTGGACTGGAGTAACCACTGATTGTGGCAGTCTTTTAATGTCTGCCACATGGTAAAGAGGCATTGCTAGAAGCAATTAATTTGAGAACAGTATGGCATTTGTTGCACTTTAGAAATCTGTCTAATTTTATTTCCCCTTAGTCAACACGCATTTATTGGGGAACACAGTTTTTCCCAATAAGAGACGTCAATATTTTTTACCAGCCAGCCGAGATATGTATAATTTGTAGGCCTTAAATCCTAGCTTAATTCCCACAAACGTTTTTATATGAGAAACAAAGTACACTCTCAAGCCTGGATGGATGCTTTCAAACCTTCTTACGAGTCAAATAAAACTAAATTTTCAGTTCACTCAGTTTCATTCTATGCGATTTTAGTAATGCATTTGTAATGCCAATTTTGGTTTCATAGTTAATTAAATAGGTATCAAAGCAAATTTCTAAAGTAGTTAAATTGAAAATATACAGTGTACTTTAGTCACTAGTTCTTACAGTATGTGACTCATATTCAAGATAGCTTGACTTTCAGGCTGTACGAATGTATGAAGTGTTCCAATATGATCAAAGACGGTCTATCTATTTCCTATTTTTTCTTAAAACCTAGTTATTCTTAGTCTTTAAAGGCTTTTATGCCACCGCTATATAACGTTGCTGTCGTCATCTTGGTCGAGTCTATAGACTTCAGAGCGGTATGCTGTACTTCGGTTCGTCGTGGGTGATCTGTTCAATGGAAAGATGCAAGGAAGCCGATTTTACGCTAACAGCTATTTGTTTTGATTAGAGAACTTAAAGAAAAAATCACAACTGTGTTACTCTGACGAGCAACACTTTCAAATGTGAGGTATTTACTTCTGCACAATAACAAGAAATATTTGTTTTATGCTGCTAAGAGTCTTGGTTACTGGAAAACCCTAACAATGGCTTATTTCAACATTAAACAGTAATAGTTTCATTAACTTTCTTATAGTTTTTTATAGTTTAGGATATCAGTAGCAAGTTTGCATGTGAAGTTTGATAAAAATATATTTTTTAAGATTTATTTTAATATAGAGTTTCATATTTGGAAATGTAAGATGAATTTAACTAAGCTATTGAAATATTGTGTCTAGAAACCATAAAAACTTATAAGTTACTATACAGAAAGTATTGTAAAGAATTTGTTGTTATGTATTTATTTTAATATGAACATTATTTAGATTAAGTTTATATTTAAAAACACGCCTAGCTTGTAGTGTCAGATATGTATTGCAAAACTCCCGCCTATTCTCCAAAGTTGTAAAAGATTCTAGAGAGTAGGAATCAACAATATATCTATATAGGTAAACGTTTAAATATAGCTGAGTATTGTTATGTAATC
>NW_013667290.1:134489-150794 GCF_000517525.1 Limulus polyphemus | reverse complement strand
CCGTCACATTATAACGCCCACACGGCTGAAAGGGCGAGCATGTTTGGTCTGACGGGGATTCGAACTAGAAAGAAAACTTTATATTGTTTGTAAGTTTGTGAAACTTTTGTTTATAAATCATTGTTTGTAGTAACTATTTGTAATAACTGTTTGTTACTGTTGTGTGTATATTAAAATATATTTGTGTTAAAAACGAAGACTGTGTGTATCAATCTTGTTGGCAAATATCATAAATTGACTAGTATATCGGTATGTATTTAAATACGAAATCCAAGGTACAATTTAACTACTAAATTTGAATTATCAGTTAACTCGGCTTCAAAGTATTCGAAAGTATAACACGTAACAGTATAAAGTAAAAAAATAAAAGATAATGAACTGAGATGGTAAATGGCATTGTACACAATTAAGTTTTCAGATAGTACACCTATTAACAGCTAATAAGGAATCATATAAATTAACTTTCATCAATAGTACTACTTTATACAGATAAACAAGTTTGGTAAGTCAAAAATTAATTTCTTAAGCTCGTTCAAAAAGCATCACCGCCTCTGTTACAATGTATTTTAAAGCCTGATTGTGGTTAATCGGTTTTTACAGATTTAAGGTAACAATTCTGTCATTTAAAACATATATATATCTTAGATGTTCATTGAGCTATTTTGGATAGACCATTAGATAATTCCAAACTCGTGTGTGTGGACATTCAAATATAAGAAAAGAAAGAGGTTGAAGTATTTTGGAAAATACTTCAGATGATTGTGACGTAATTGCTCATTTAAGTAGTTTTAAGATCTTAACTAAAGCCAATGATAAACACTGTTTTTGTATACATCAGAGTCTGTTGACGAACAAACTGAGGCTAAAGCTCAATCTTGCATATATTTTCTGCTGTTTTTATAAGTTTCATTTATTTATTTTGTTCTTTCAAAAAATCTTGAACACTTTAAGTAAACAAATACATAGATGTAATACTGAGGTACTCTGAATTCAAACCAGATAGCCATAAGTATCTGCAACAATCCATGTTACGAAAATGTTTTACAAAATATAATGATTATCAACAGCAAAGCAAAAATAAGCCAACACTAATGAACAAATCAACTATCTCTTTATTGACAAGTGTGAGTTTGGACTCAGTAGAGGTATTTCGCTTTTTATATTTATTATTAAATTTTGTGTGTCTGCTGAGGCAATAGAGTAGATTTAAAGAAAACATCGACATAGGACATAAAGTAGATCAAGAAGAATTAAGATACCCTACTGTTAAGTCAGAGCACGGTCTTTGTGCGGTATCCAACAGCTTTTAGACTGTCTACGCCAATGATCATTTCGGTTTTACTTACTCAAAATAAATAAACTCTCAACTCACAATAACTTATACAAATATCTGTACCACCTTTTGCAATGAGTGTGAAATCATTCCACGATAAAGATGTAGGGCCAAAAAAAAAAGGATACGTTTCCTGGAAGAATCGTTAACAAAGGTGAAGGACTAACTCAAGTTATGGCCTTCCCACATCCAACTTACAAACATGTTGAAACTACATGCAGAACACTTGCAACAACAATTTATAGATATCTATCATAATTTATTTAAATAAGGATATATTATTTGATAATGATAGAAAAGGAAAACATGATGATGTTTCCAATCTTCACATCCCTTCTCATTATTTCAGTATCTTCGTAGACTAAATATTAATATTACACCCCAAAAAAGTCAAATTTAGAATTTAACTAACCAGGTCACAGTTTATGTTATCACCTTCTCAGATTACATGTACAACACCTTGACAGCTACACATACACAGCTAAGAGAAACTTTTTCGAAATGCAACAAAATGAAACAAATCAAACCTGATAACAAAATAAAATAAGAAAAACTTTGTAGGAAATGTATATAAGCCCTCCCCAACCCCACCCCCAGTGGCTCAGTGGTAAGTCTGAAGTCTGATAACGATAAAAACTGGGTTTCAATCAAGATAGCTCTTTGTGTAGCTTTCTGGTTTACAACAAGCAAACAAACAAACGAAAAGGAAATGTATAAAATTAAAATTGTATGTAATAAACTGGTCTTAAACAAACTATAAAACATTAAGTAAAATTCAGAACTATGTGTAAAACACAATACTCTAAACAAAATGATAAAATGTATAAAACTGAAATTACTACTTAATCAAATGATATCATATCTTTAATGGAATAAAAATCTAATTATAAAAAAATCACGTTAAACGTAAAAGTGAAATGTTTCAAAATAAAAAACAGAGGTTAATTTAAATAGAACACGCAAAATAAAACAACTGTAAATACAACATAAAATACCAGTCAGTATATTGAAAGTTATACATATTAAAACCTTATCTGGACTGCAAAGCACGTTTCACACTTTCATATGGAATTTCAAAATATCAAGTAAATATAATAATACTAACTGTTTTTTGGAAAGTTCGTACTCGAAAATATTTCAGAATTGACATTTTGTAATATTTATTTATTGTAAATTACAAAGAACAATTTACAAAATGTTACATTTTTCGCTACTGCACAGCTCCAAGAAGTATTGCTATGAGGAACTCATTTATAGATTTGTTTTAGAATTTTTCTGCCTATCCTAAAACGCACGTTTACATTTACCATTATCCGTTGATAATGCAATTATTCATCTAATTTAATGGTTGTATAACTTCATCCTTTTAATCCCACCATTTTATTATGTCATAGCATGAGATCAGAATATTTATTAATAATAGACAGCTTTGAAAATAGCTTCATACAAAGTTCAGATATGATTGAATAGAAATAATTATAAACTATTTACTTAATTGTAGCATAAATAAAATTCTATGAGCATTAATTTATGGTTTTGTAGGAAAATGACTACCTGAAGCTTCTGTAAGGAAGAACAATAAAATATAATGAGAAACCTAGAAGGTTTAGGACAAACCACAGATCCCAGAATTGCTTATAATTTTTATACGATCTTTCATTTCTTTAAACTTGATTTGTTAAGTTAAATTTGTTTGAAAGTTATGGAAATTTTCTGCTACGACAAAACATTAGGTAAGCTTAATTAGGTTAGTCAGTACAATAGATAGTGGCAAGATGTTCTAATGACTCGCATCCTTATTTAGTGAATGTTATTGTTAAGTTTATCATGTTAAAACAATGCACATAAATAAAATAACTTATTATTTATTGAAAATAAATTATATTTATTAGATATAAGTTGATCTCAATCAAGAATACTGTTAACAAAAATATTATTATCTAGCTTGACAAATGTAATTATGATGCCATCTTGAAAGGCCATGTCAAAGGTCACCGCTAAACCTTTGTCAATTTTTGCTGTGTATTGTATGTCTAATAGCAGAAAGTGGTGGCTACTGCAATTGGCAAAGTAAAATATCAAAGGAAGTATGACAATAAATACCAATCAAGCTGAAACTGACTAGTTATATAAAATAGTATTTTCCGGTGAAAAAATCCAAGACGAAAATAAATATTTAATCTAATTTTTATTTCATAACGCTGACTCACAACAAAATTCGCCTACGTAAGGTCTACTCGGGTCCTTGACATCCTTAATTCTTTCTGACAAACACCATAGTAGATGACCAAGAACTCCCTGAAGGTTGTATTATACCATCCATTAACATCAAGCCAATTGCAGTGCTGTCAATATCGTTCAAATTACTATCTTGTATTGCTGATGCTATATCAAATGTGGATCGCCTATGTTTATGAGATAGTGTGGGATTGTTGTCCAACCAAATCAGCAAAGTGATTCTATAAACATGTCTCTGTGTCAAATTCAGTTTATTAGCCCAATCATAAGCTCGAGACTTCAGATGCTCTGGAAGCCGTACAACCGTTCTCGGATGTGGTATAGTGCCTGTTGTGCTAACTATTTGGATAGTTTCCATCATTTTTTATAATGTTATGATACTGCTGACCATTTCAGCTGGAAGCTCAGTAGCTGAATGTTTATAGTTACAGAAGAGCCCCTGTACAACACGAATGTTCATAGTTATAGAAGATCCCCTGTACAACACCAGCATTCAGACAGATAGCAGTATGAGCTATTGCAATCTATTTTACAGACAAAAAACAGTACATTGGGTCTCTAGGCTCTATTGTCACAGTTGAAGGCCACAATGTACTAGACTGCATCCATAGTACATCACAGAATATTGTTATTAGGCTTAATATATGTTAAAAACACATTATTTTTGAAGATAAGCTGGTCTTACTAAATGTAAGTGGGTCTTAATCAAGAACATAGTTGGGGAAAGTATTATTACTTAGCCTAACAAAGGTTACTATACTACTTCCATTGAACACAACATAACGCATCTGTCATGTTAAGCAGTATCATTACCTCCTTTTAAACATGCTGGTATCGGCTCTCTGTTCTTAGGTCCAATATGATTAGCACTGGGTAATTTTATTACTGTGTACATATTGATAAGAAAGGGAGCATTTGAATGGAGTTTTGTTCCAAAACAAGAAAATGTATCTGTATCTGCACATTTCTCTCTTGTGTTTTTGTCACTAAAAGGTACATGACTCAACTCACATCAACAAAAGTGTTTTTGAAATATTTATATATTGTGTTTTACTTGAGTTATAATTCTTGCATGTTCTCATATCTCAGGGTGGTATTCCATTTCACTACCATCCCACGCATCCTTCTAAAAACTAAACTTATATGTGACACTTTTTGGAATGGAGCCAATCGTGGACTGTTTCTTTGGACCTTGGTAGCCATCACAGTTGCTAATGCTTCTGGTTTCTTTCAGCGTATGGTCATCTGGTTCAAAGTAACCATTTCAACAATGTTGTCACAGAATCTTCCTCCATTAGGTGTAATATATCACTGAAACCCCCATAGTACTGCATAAATTTGCTTGGTGGGCCCTTGCTACGCTTATTAATGTGTTTTTCATTACAATAATCAATATATATGTATTCGAGAATGCCTAAATGATACATTGGATTTTTATTCCACATGATGGCATTGTGCCACTTCATGGTGAACTTCGTCTATCACTTCCATCTCACCTTCCTCCCTAATCACAGTAAACTCAAACGAGCAGTTTGCAATGCCTGAGATAATTAACAAATGCCTTAGAGTTTCCTAGAGACCATCCATAGTAGCCTCAGGATGTCCACGTTTATCTTTTGATATGATCTTCACTAAAGAAAAATTAAAAGAATAAAAAAAGAAACATAATTTACCAAGAGCATTGTTTTTCTTCTCTACATACCCATATAATTATATTCTGCTTTAACGATTTTCTATCAGCAACATTTTATGATTTCAAATTATTTAAATGCACATGTTGTTAACAGAAATCACTACACTATACATGAATGCAGCCAATCCAGTTTATTCTCCGTGGATTTTATGTGTGAAGGTAAATGCATTTAGATCTGATATTTAGTTTAGCATTTTGATTTATTTTATTGCTATATCTCGCTTTGTTACGATATCTAATTCTGGTGCTGTATGTCCTTTGTTAATTGTGAAAGTCACTGGAATGACTCTGTAAAAGCCCCTCAGAGGAATGCACGGGGGCATGCAGTAGAGACAGTGGAAATAAAAAATTGTTTCATTTTTTCTATGTGTATTCCATCTCTTTTTATTAATGATTTATTCACCACCAAATGGTGACAGAGGCCACCATGGGCTCACATCAGAGTAAATAACAACGAAGAGTATGAATTTATTTCTTTTAACTGGTAAGAATTACGTGTTCAAGTCCCAAATATTAAATTTGAATAGTAGGCATACACTGTACTGAGTGAGCATTTTTTCACGCAAGTCACTAGGCGTAAATGTTCATAGACATTATTTTTTGACTGTTACAACAATAATGTGATTCAAATTTAAATCAATTGGTTCTCTACAATATGACCATCCAAATGATGGACTGAATGGAAACAATATTCTTTGACGTTTCACACGGCTAAAAATGAAGGTACTATTTAGGTCTGTTCTCTTGTTTAATCTGTTGGTCAAGAGATGGAAATATATTCTACCAGACTTTTATTTAAATTAGATGCACAGGATATGAATATTAGAAAACTTCTGAGCAGCTTTGTCCCTGAAAATAATATTCACGAGAGGGTTAAGTTTCATTAACAAATACAAAGAGAAGTAGAGGAACAATTGGAGGTTTCGTTCGTGCTCTCCGTTAAATTATTGAGTAACGTGAGGTTAAGGACAAAAAGAAGAGCAGATAAGGAATCGCTAACAATAAACTGTCAAAATGTATGCAACTAAAAGTAATTTTATCCTTATTTCAGCAGTAGATTTGCCTCGTCAGTCAGTAGTGGTTAATGTTTAGTATGTCATTTAATAAGCATTCGACTGAGATTTGTGTTCATTAAAGAAACTCTCGCAACCTTCATAACACAAAGTATAATAATAATGAATCAACTCATACAAATTGTATGAGTCAGCAATCAAAATGTCTGAAGAGACCACCTATACTAAACCAAATGTCATGTGCCAATAATGAAAACCTGTGCTCAAATTGTAACTACAAACATGGAAATATGTCCAGTTAAGAATAGATCCTAGGTTAAGTACATGTAAAAATTATTTCTTACCTTGGTCATTTTGTGCCTGACCGCTTCACTTTCTTTAAGCCTGTTATGGGTCTGCTCAAGAATGATGGTATATTTATATGGGGCTATTAATAGCATAGATATTTCAACTGTGTGAAAGAGTTAACTCTGTTGTCAGGAACCTTAGCCTTTCATGATAGCAATCTTCTACTGGTATTTGTTGCTAATAATAGTGATTATAATGGTTTCATGCTTACAACAACTGCAGGGCAAATATATGAATACATTTCTGACTGATTCAGAATGCAACTACATCACGATTGAAAAATGAACTTTTAGCTTGTATTTGGGCAATTGAAAAATTTCATTGGTATTTTCGAGGTTATGATAAACCTTTCAAGCTGATGACTGATTACAAACCAATGGTTCCTCCTATCAATTTCACTTAATAACAAATGTGATATTGATTGAGTGCCATTTAGATTCCACTGCCTTTTGCTGAAACTGATCATTTTCACCCTCAATGCCGAACATATGAGAGGCAAATTTGTACCAGTGAACAACATCTTGTTATACCACCTTTTGAAAGAACAGTAGTTTTAAAATATCTTGATGAAATCGATTCTGTTGAAAATGATTTCTCTCAATTTGTATGTGATTCTAACTTAAAACAAACCAGATCAATATCTGGTCAAGATCATGAAATATACTAAACAATATATTATATCTTTCATAAATGGCATGTATATACCAAAAATTGTTCCCCAGATTTGAAATGATTCTTCCAGGTGAGCTATAAATTATCAATAACCAATAACCACCCTGTTGTATCAAACTATGATAGCATTCCTCACTTGTCTACAATCATACATCCTTAATATTTTCCATTCTGGCCATATGTGATAATGAAAATCATACACGCATGCCATTGATAGTGTCTGGTAACCAAAGATTAATGCTTCTATCAATGATAAGATTGTTAAGTTTCAATTTTATCATCAATATCGCTTTTCTCAGAAGAGAGAGCTCCTCATCACCATTCCATTACCAGAAGACACCCGGTAGAATGTAGCAACAGATATTCCTAATCTTAATGGACTTCATTACATTATAATAATGGAGTATTATAGTAGTTACTTACAGATTATCCATCTTACAAATCAATAGTCTACGTTCGTGGGCATTGGTTGTTTAAATAACATATTTTCTAGTTGAGCAATTTCCAATGAACTGTTTTCTGATAATGAAACATCATTTAACAGTCATGATTGTAAGAACATTGCCAAAAAATTAATTTAGCCACAATATGTCTAGCCCCACCTCAGTCTAATAGGAAAAAGAAACAGGAGCTAGAATTGCAAAGCAAATTTTACAACTGAAACAGGAGTTAAGATTTCTGCAATGAGATGATATCACTCCTGCTTTTATGTCCTTCTGTGTTACCCTTCCCTTTTTGAGTCTAAACATGAACCAAAAATTATGAGTCCGAAGTAAGTAACAGTAGCGGACTCTAAAGCTAAGGCTGCTTATAAGCATACTTATTGTTCCTGTCACAATGTACAACCACTCCAAAAGCTTAGTTCTAGAGACTGTATGTAGATACAACTGTACAACTATAAAATAATTGACCATTATTGGCAAGGTTGTTA
Organism: Limulus polyphemus; assembly: GCF_000517525.1. Classification (NCBI taxonomy): domain Eukaryota; kingdom Metazoa; phylum Arthropoda; class Merostomata; order Xiphosura; family Limulidae; genus Limulus; species Limulus polyphemus. The sequence continues at coordinate 142,566 of NW_013667290.1, read as the reverse complement.
ACAGTATTTTAAATAATACTGTATGGTAGAAATTCCTTCCAGGAGTTTCCGTCGTAACCGCCGCATATTTAGGATATAAATTCCTTTTGAATACAGCCGTCAATATTTTTATAAAGATCTATTGTCAGAGCCTGGTACAGAGTCTATTTCCTCATTCTCTTCACCACAGCCAATTTCATCACCAGCAGATCCTAATCTCTCGCCACTAGTTTCTACTTGTCTAAGCCTCCAATCTTTACAAAAAGCTATGTGTAATAAGTTTTTGTATTATTTAATAGACCAAAATTAATGTACAAAGTGCTAACGTCCATGTGTTTCTGTAGAGACTTTTTAAGAAGTAGTATGTTTAAACAGCCAATATAGAAACCTGCACAAGTGGTTTGGCTTAAGATGATGTATACAAAATTAATGTCCCCCAGTGGCACAGCGGTATATCTGTGGACTTACAAGCAAGAAACCGGTTTCAATAACCGTGATAGGCCATTATGTAGCTTTGTGCTTAACTTCAAACAAACAAACAAATCCAGAATTAATTAAAGTATCTGACTTGTGAAGTTGTAGAATTATGTATTTCTTTTTTTTCCAAGGGTATATAAGCCAGGTATTTTCATAGTGTTATAAAGTTAGTGGTAATAAACATTGATTGAATTTGAGAGAAATGAGAAAGTGGCAATAATTTGGTCAGTATCTAAGGAATTAAAGAAATACAGTGCTCTAAGTCATTACAAAATGATTGAAGTGAGCAACCGCCTTTCTAAGTTCGGCTGGTGTAAAGGCTATAAGACCCCCTATGGTTATGAAACATTATAATCCGATATACAAGAAAAAGGTGTAAAGTCAGAAATAAAGGAACTATCGGCGTGAGTGTGGAAAATGAACATAAAAAACAGGAGTTCGAGAAAAGAAAAGATGAGAGTGGGAGGTTTGAGAGAGAACAAATAAACTAAGAGAGGCGAAGGAAGAAAGTAATATGCTGCCGTTAAGAAACAAAATAAACTTATAAAGCTATGTATTATTCATTACCAGTAATAAACAGCAATTTGTTATGTTTAAACTGGTACGAAATAATTCTTGATTGGATTAATTATAACCGAAATAAAGTTAATGAACATAAGAAGGGAAAACAAAGAACGAATATAGCACAATCGTAAAACTTAGTTGTCTCTTGCTCTAAACTTTCCTCTTGTCAACTGCAGTAGCCAGACGACACGAAAGAAGAGGTAAGACCATTTTCGATAGGAAAACACTGTGCATGTGACAAGTAATGAATACACTTGCGTTTGATTGTTTTCTTCTACTGTCTGTGTGTTCAAGTCATTCATCGCTTAATAGTAATGAACTTGCGTTAAGTGGGAACTTTTGGCTTTTCTGTTGAACATCAGTTTATCTGAGTACCAAACTTTCTGTGACCTTTTTCTAGCGTTTTGTACTCAAGCGTTGAGATATGCCTAAAATAGTTCTTCTTTCTGGTTTTCAATTGTACAAAAGAGGAATCTGGACTCCAAGCTACGAAGAATTGCTTTGTTGGCTCTGTGCTTCCTTTAGAAGTTCTGCAAGGTCACGTGTAGCACCCTAATTTAAAACCTTCTAGTCTTTCATAGAATTAATTGAAATGTCTTAGAATCTAAAGAAAGTATAAGTAATACCAGGATATTTTCTGTGGCTAGAAATCAATATCACACGATTGTTAATGTTATTATACTGAAAATATTCTCAAAGTATAAATGACGGATTTTGATGTGGATCATAGTCATTAGGTTTCGCTGAAATCACTTAAAGACCTTTTGAGTTAATAGAGTAAAATACACAACTAATTAGTTACATTAATTCTGATATATAGTCTTGTTAACCAAACTATATATGTTTTCTAACATAAATTAACGAATGTGCTGAGAGCTGTTTTCATATCAGGTAGAATATTTTAGCCATTGTTTTTAATCACGGTCTACCATAACACAAATAAGCAAACATAAATGATGGAACTAGAAGATACACTTTAACTTAAAATGTTTAGAAAAGTGCTATTTGCAGACTATTGAATGATGGAATCAAAACAATCAAACTTGATACCAAATAACATAACAGACTTTTGTCAGCGTATCCTGAAGAAATAATTTTAAGTAAACGTGACTTTTTAATATACAGCAAAGGCATGAATCTTTCAAATGTAAATTAAAATAATAAGAATTTTCAACTCGTGTACACAGCCTTTATCAAACCGTTTGATAGAATAAATTCATAACTCATTTATATGAAGCATGAATTAATTTAAGTGAGGGCATTATGAATTAATTAGTTTTATTCGACGTAATGTGATATCATCAATGCACAAACACCTTTAAATATATTTACAATTATCACGAATATACAAATAGAAGATAAGCAACCAGGTGAGGAAGCATTGTTTTAGATTTTAAGATCACTTATAAACATTGCTATAACTTTGTGCAGCAGGTAAAATTTGTTTCTAATAATGACATAGATGTTTTCTTCTGCATTATAATGTAAAACAGATGAAAATACATCATCCATCCAAATTACTTCTTGACAAAAGTAACGAGTTTTCATTTTTCGAGACATCTTTCAAATGGATTGGTACATTTACCAATGAATTGTTGTGCTATGGATTGTTTAGAATATTTTTGGAAAAATCGACGCCTAGTATAAAGAATAGGCAATATATAACTTGAGAGGCTAAAATTGAATGAGCTTAAGAAGTTTCAAGTACCCCCTATAAACATATTTATTCCAGTGTCGGTTTATTGTTCCAAATATCACCTAACAGACGTAATATATAAGTTATCCAAGGCAGAAACGACAGGTAGGAATCGTTACTCAAAACGGTGTAAACGTTAACCCTGCTGTATAATATATGACTGAAGTTTTGTTTGTTTCGTAACCTTACTAGCTATATGGATTGAATATCTGACAATTTTAAGTATTATAATTATCAACAGAAGCTAACTAAACTCTTGTTACACATTTCACATTGAGCGTTAAACAATATGAGCTAAATCAGTATTAAAACTTATACACGTACATTTCCAACATTGTTTTCACTGGAACACTTAAAGTGAAAATTTCATAATAACTTCAAAATAACAAACCTGCCTACTCTATTTTTATCATATTACTAATAAATATTTTGTTGGACAAACTATCATCTTCAGGAATGCAAGTTTTATTTTTGTTATTTTTAGAATCGTCAGATTGTGCTCAGAAGCTCTTTATGTTCACATTAGAAATATATTAATATAAAACTTTAATCATTATCAAATTATATAATATTTAATTTTGTTTTCAAACCACATTAAATTTTACTTAAAAAGTAATAAACGTTTTGAATAACGATTTCCCTAAAGTTTTATCTCATAACGTTTCCAAGAAAAGGATGACTTGATTACTTACTCAATCATTAAAGTTTAATAAAAGTGCCAGTACACAATTAATGTCCTATTATCTGCCAAAATAGGTTTTCATTGTAATGGGCGTTTACATAAGAACACATTGTTTGTTATAATTATATTGTTAAGCACAAAGCTACACAGTACTGCTATCAGTACTGTGTCCAGCACGGGTATCGAAAACCAGTTTATATCGTTATAAGACGTCAGACATACCGCTAATCCACTCACTGGGAGTGGCACCGCATTATAATAACCATATGACTTCATCGCCCAGGTAATAAAATTCTATTTAATATTTAGAAATATTTTTCTCTAAGCTGTTCACTTTAATTTTTGGTTAAACAATAGTTGAACAAATGAACCTAATATGGCACCAGGTAGGTTAGTACAACTATTGTTTGTTTTATGCTTCTCCATTTGTCTTTCTGTTCCTCCAACTTAGATTTACGATAAATGTCTTATTTAAAGATTCGATTCTTTCACTGATTTTCTAGCATCTGATTACGTCATCTAGCCCAGTATTTCGTCTAATCAGAGTCAGCAGCAACCATGTATTATTATAGATCTTTAAGCCTAGTATCCCTTTGGGAAAATATTTGCTTTAATGCCTTCACAAATAGTAAAGTAAAGATTAAATTACTGATGATAGAAACAAAACATTATGAAGCAGAGGTTTCAAACGTACTTTCTGGAACTTCACAGATAAACAGACTTTATTTTGCTAAAGCATTATAGTTTTGTTTTTCCTATCCTAATAAAAATATTAAATATTATTAAATATTAAATCTCAAAAATTTAACAAAAAATTGCTAATGATGTTCTTCGTGTAAAATGTAGTGTAGCAAAAATTGCTGAAGTATAATTCTATTCTACACTAATATGAGAAAATTATAATCTGCTAATCCCCGAAAAAATATCATTCGGTAAGATTTTACAGTTAAAATATTATTTAATCAAATGCCCAATAAAGTTAGATTACAATATTTTTGATAATATTTTTCCACTACATACAATTAATTAAATATTTTCATTAACGACATATCGCTATACATTCCATCAAAGATTAGTATATTTAAATTAAAAATTGTCATGAATTAACGTATAAGAAAACTTATATTTAGCAGATAAATATGGAAAACGAATACGACCTCTCTGGAGTTAATACATTCCCTGCATCAACAGGGCTATACATCTAACTAATGGAGAGTGACATTATGGTGGATTTTGTCATTTTCCTCAGTTATTACTATGTCAGGTGTCCCGGATTATGGTATCGATAAGCATAAAATCCAAGGAAAGCTCGGAGCTATTCTATGGGATTTAGATCAGGACTTCTTGCTAGCCGAAACATATATTATGTAGTATCTTGTTCGTAATAATTCATCACATCCCTAGTAGCATGACAGACATTATTCTGTATAAAGCAAAGTCTAGTCCGGTTGTACCATTGACAGCTTGTATAATTAGAGTCCTATACCATGCCAATATGATTTTGAACAACAAATTAGTCCCTCAGAAGCTCAGTGAGATCTGTACATGTATTCATGCTCATGAAATATTACAAAATAGTTATATTTAACAATACTGCTGTGCACATCTAAGTATCCAGATTCAAACCCATCCATTATTAGCAGATAAATGAAAGTTTTATATGTGTGTGTGAAAAAAAAACAGAGCCTAAAGGCTTTCCTGGCGATTTTGGTAATTTATACAAAACATCAGGAAAGCTGTGAGGTAAACATCATACTAACTTAGGATTCTTCTCGATCTAATCTGAGTCGTGAAGTCTCTTCCTTAGCACTTGGTCATTAATAACACAGGCCTGCGATGGTTTTATTGTTTTGAAACTTTTACATGTTCTACAGTAATTCCTGTACGCTAAATTCGAAAATAATATCAATTTTTCTCCATCACATACAGAATTTTCACAATATGTCATATGTATTTTTACATAAGGGAATCATTTTCATTGAAATCCGGTCACATTTTGTTATGCTTAAAATGTTGACAACCATTGGCTATAGATTTCTCTAGGCCAATCGCGACCTGAGATCTTATCGATCGTTCTAGAACCCAAACATAATAATAAAAAATGTTCATTGTGGTAAACGAAGTAATAATTTGATCTAAGTAAGAGTTTTTGTCTTCCCGATCTGTAAAAACATTCTTACGTGATAAAAAATCGAATATTATTTTCGAAATCTACATAGCTGAATTATACAAAATCCGTTCTTAAAACCAAAACAACTTTTATGAAGTTTAGATTCGCAGGCCTGAAGTTTTTATTAGATGTGAGCATCAAACAATATTTATTTGAATAACATTCAACGTGTTCTGTCTTTACTACCATTTTATATAATATTCATTACTTATATTACATTTCATTAGCTACATTAACACATTCACTGGAGAAAGTGAATTAAATGCGAGACGTTGTACATTCTATCACAAAGGAATATTCTCAGCTTTAGACTAAACATTCATTTCATTGTAAATGTAATTAAAACCCGATAGACTTATATTCTCACTTTTTTATTGGTCCCATTTTCGTAAACGCTTCTCTTTCTAATACACCATTCTAACTCAGAAGTTTCTAGCCTAGTTTAATACATATATATATATGTTAATTAGTAAGATTTAAAGCATTTATACACAAATTGTTTAAGGCCAAATTTTATACGTTGTAAGAAAACAATTTCAGTATTATTTAGGACAATTCTTACTCCTACTACATTTGAATTAACTTTTATGAAATTTTGCATTTTAATATTGTATAGTTACCGGTATTTTTGAGTGAAATATTAAAAGATATAGACATTATTAATAAAAGTGATGCGCGATCGAAAGTAAACTAGAACAAAAAGTAAAATGTTTTCTATTCTCATTTTAATAAAGTCATTAATGTGTTAAGAAAATATAATTGTTGAACTCGTTCGTGAAAACTTTTAAGAAACTAGTCTACGTATTAAAAGTGAATTCGCCTCCCCGATACCCGTGGTGGGCAAAGCACAGATAGCCCATTGTGCAGCTTTTTGTTCAATAACAAACAAAAGTGAGTTCAATCTACTGAATATTTTAATGTGAATTTGTGACTTTTGCTGAAACAAAATGTGTAAATATGTTTTTCCTTTTTCAAATCATATACGCTCAGAGTTTCATATGTCTATATAGGTGTTGATGGAAAGTACATTTCTCATTAAGATGTAATAAAATGATGTATTATTTCAGCACTATTCATATTCCTGTGTTTTAGATATAAAATTATTTTAATTTTACACACTTAAAACTTAACTGTTGTGCAATATATCTATAATCCTTCGTTTTTTGTTTCAGGCTTCCGTTTACCACTCTTATTTATAAGTAAGTAAACTAGTAATATGATATTATAGTTTTTTTTAATAATCATCTCTGTAACAGGAGTTTTAGATTTTGATGAAGACGGAATAAGTGTATTCCGAAACGTTCGAACCTTGTAGATAAAATGTTTTGTGTTTTATAAGCGTCTTCATCTTCATTACCAGACTTCGGTTTCCCCATCATGAATCCAGTGCAAATAAGAGGTATGTTTTGTATTGAATTCTTAAAAGAGTATGGAAAAAAATAAGCATTTTTGTAATAACTAGAAAAAGTATAATGCCCCCCCCCTCAGTGGCACAGTTGTATGTCAGCAGACTTACAACGTCCGAAACCAGGTTTCGATACCTGTGGTGGGCAGAGCACTGATAGCCCATAAAACAAATAAAGGAATAGAAAGGAAAACGTATTTGATACGTTTCAACATGCCTAGAACCCAAGGTTCTCTCGAATTGTCAGATTTTGATAGAGGAAGGATAGTTGGTCAAGCAGATGATGGAATAAGTGAGCGGCAAATTTCGCAGAATTTGGGAATCCCGCTTTCGAGAGTCAACAGAATTATCGTTCAGTTCAGGAAACATGGCAAGGAAACAACTGAGCAGTGTCCGGGTCGTCCTGGTCCATCGGAGAGGACAAAAAGGGCTGTCAAAAGGAGCATCGAAATGGATCCCAGATTAACGACTGCAGAAGTGGCCAAAGGTGTTGGGATGAGCCCGAAATCTGTTCAACGGATTCTCCACAGATTGGGTTATCGTTGCAGAGCAGCTAGATGGAAGCCCTTATTAAGACCTACCAACATAGTCAGACGAAAGAAGTGGGCAAGTGATATGATGACCAAGCCTCTGGACTTTTGGAAGACCGTATTATTCTCAGACGAATCAAGATTTGCTCAATTTTCGGACAGTGGAAGAATATGGGCCTGGAGAATGCCTCACCAAGAGTTTTGGCTCAACAGATTGCAGCCAATTGTGAAGCATGGTGGTTTCAGCGTGATGGTTTGGGGAGCTGTTTGAGTTGGTGTGAGATCGAGCTTAGTGGAGTGCGTTGGCAACATAAATTTTGCGAAATACGTCGAAATATTGGAGGAAGGACTCTTGCCACTTTATTCCTCGGGTTTCGTGGACAAAAATACAACGTTGTTCCAGGAAGATGGAGCACCGTGTCACAGTGCTAGAAACACCCGAAAGTGGCAGGAAGAAAATGGTATCCAGAAGTTGCCCTGGCCGGGCCAATCTCCTGACATGAACCCCATCGAAAACCTTTGGGCCATACTCGACCGGCAAGTCAAGAAACAACCAAAAAACCAACTTACGAAG
>NW_013667290.1:121955-133489 GCF_000517525.1 Limulus polyphemus | reverse complement strand
GAAATGTTGGTGTCTATTTACTTGTGACCACGCTGTGTAGACCTAAGACAACACAGAAAGAACATACACATAAAAATTTCGTTATACCCTCTGAGCTGCACAAATTTCAACTACACTAAACCTACTTCTGAAGGAGGTCCAAAACATGATTGATACGTTTTAACTACTATAATATATTAGGTAATTCAAACTATATTCGTGAAGCAGTTATGAGATATCAATCAAGCCTATTTATTATTTTGTATTGACTCTGTCTAATACACCTTCTTTGTAGTTTGTCATGCAACTCTTTAAAATCTTTGCTTAAAATGAAATACAGAATCGGAAAACAGTAGATCGTGAATATGGGGATTTACTAACCAGCTGACGTACACCCTAGTAAAATGTCCTAAATTTTACGATCATTGGTTATGAGGGCTAGACTATGAAACAGTTTGACCGCCAGTTCCATTTTGCCAATAACGTTTGATTTGTAGCCCAGCATTTGGAGAAAAAAACTTTTTTGTTGGTGCAAAGTGTGTGTGCTGTAATAATAACGAGTCGTGAAATACGTCAGGCTCAAGCAGTGGTATTAAAAAAAACACTAAAGGTGAGACATATGTTGAAATTCCTTTTATATTTCTAAACATAAAAAATGGTTTTAGTTACGTAATGACTATAACTTTTTTTCTAAGTAAAATCTCTCAAGTGTGTAAAACTTTCTTTAGTCCAGAATATGATAGGGCCACTTGTCGAAAACACTTGGGTTTTATGTTTTTTTGTTGGTTTTTTTTGTGTGACTTATCTATCGTGTATAAGACACGAGTTGATGTTTTCACCTAAAATCAATTTTGTTTTCAAATTCGCTCCCATTATGCATTTGTGCATTATGTTTTGCATTATACTACTAGAGAGAAGCCTTTTGGAATTGATTTTAGCCATCTTGCAAGTCTCTGGAATTACTGTTGATATAATGGTATTCAACTGATCCTCTCGACTCCTACCTTTTTAAGGCTTATTTCTTTTAGAAAAAGAAAGAAAACTTGCCCAAAAAGCAATAAAATGATATTTCTATATTTTATAAAAATCACAGGTTACGATATCTCTGTATCTTTATTAATCAATTTTAATGTATTTGCATATAATAAACATTTAGTATCCAGTAGATTTAGCATTAGCAGTAATGTTCAGTTCTTCTAATAAAATATGGCGTAACATTAAACCCAGAGGCATAGCCCACACGTTTACTTGCTATATAGCAATAAAGATAAAATTCAAGAGCTATTGTAATAAATATTAAAAATATATCATATTAACCCAAAGAATATCACTGGTAAAAATTCCCTTAAGGTTTCAAGTTGTGTTAATGTGGTAATTCTGTAAGTAAACATGGGTAGCGGAAAGAGGATTGAGATCCTGTTACCACGGATTTTCCTAATTCCATTACAAAAGGCGCTGAAGCTGAGTCAGTTTAATGTCCTACATAAGCATTCTCACAAAAAATTCTTAGATGTAAATTGGATAGTTATTTATAGTTAAATTATTTAGTGCTTTTATTGTACTGTGGATTTTCAAACATAGTTGCACAGATGTCTCTGAAAGGTGATTATAAAACTTGACACAAAATTTTCTAGATGTTAAGTGAACAATAAATGCTTTGAAAACATATAAAATCAATTTACTGTGATCAGAAAAATATTACATCACTATTCATTTCATATTTCCGCAGCGTTTATTTTTGTTCTCTAACCACCAAACTAATGTTTTAATAACTTTACTATGATATTTAATAGGAAGATTTAAAAGTTTACATTACATATTAGAAATAAATATGTTGTTGTTTTCACACAATTTTTTTATCCATTGTACATAGTAAAACTTTTGTTTATTTTGTTCACAACCTGGTGAAAGGCTGTGAACAAAATAAACAAATGTTTTACAATGTACAACCGATAAAAACTGATGTGAAGAGTTATCGGTGTTTATTTTAAAGGATTACTCAAATGTAAACCTTGTATGATAATATTACAATCTGGCGATGTTTACAGTACCGCTATTAATCTATCTATATTCAATAATTTTAAAATCACCGAAAATTCTTAGCAAGCAACAGTATTTTACACTTCTGTATTTTGTGGTTTGCATTATTTAACTACTCAAAATCTTTTAAAATAATCAAAATAAAACGTCTTACCAGCGTTTAGAAAATTAGAAATACATTTTTTAAAACCCGTCATAAACATATTTTTTTATTTCTTTGTGTTTTGAACATCAGAAAAACAAGCAACTTATATATACACACATTTAAGTATGTTATAATTATTGATTATATAATATTACAGGTTACATAGCATTATAATTTGTATAAAAATTGGTTAACTTACAAACCTAATTCTCTTTTGTTATAAGTAGTTTAAAACTAAGATAAATTTTCATTAATATAGTTACAGATATATATATATATAATTATAATTCAAAAGATCTTAGCTTTTTTCATAATTTTAATTAATCTTATTTGAATGTATAGAACTGTATACAACTAGAAAATCTGAAGCCTTCTTTTTATTCGTAAGTACACAGTCTTGTATACTACATAGGTTATATCATTTCAAATATTACATTTATAAGAAACGCATTTGAAATTGCTGTTCTATTTTTGTGATGAACAAAATTGGGCAGTCAGTGGCATCATCAATATGACAGTATTTCGCCTAATTCTTCCTTAAACTCTCTACAATACATTTCACGTTGAATAAACGTTCTGACTTCTGCTTATACCATGCTTTTCATTCAAACTCTCTACAATACATTTCACGTTGAATAAACGTTCTTACTTCTGCTTATACCATGCTTCTCATTCAAACTCTCTACAATACATTTCACGCTAAATAAACGTTCTGACTTCTGCTTATACCATGCTTCTCATTCAAACTCTCTACAATACATTTCACACTGAATAAACGATCTGACTTCTGCTTATACCATGCTTCTCATTCAAACTCTCTACAATACATTTCACACTGAATAAACGTTCTGACTTCTGCTTATATCATGCTTCTCATTCAAACTCTCTACAATACATTTCACGTTGAATAAACGTTCTGACTTCTGCTTATACCATGCTTCTCATTCAAACTCTCTACAACACATTTCACGCTGAATAAACGTTCTGACTTTTGCTTATATCATGCTTCTCATTCAAACTCTCTACAACACATTTCACGCTGAATAAACGTTCTGACTTCTGTTTATACCATGCTTCTCATTCAAACACTCTTCAATACATTTCACGCTGAATAAACGATCTGACTTCTGCTTAATACCATGCTTCTCATTCAAACTCTCTACAATACATTTCACGTTGAATAAACGTTCTGACTTCTGCTTATACCATGCTTCTCATTCAAATTCTCTACAACACATTTCAAACTCTCTACAATACATATCATGCTGAATAAACAATCTGTTTGTTTGTTTTTTTGGCACGTGTAATGTTCAATCTTAAAAACTCACAATTTAAAAAAAAAAACAACGATTATTATATTCACAATTCTATAAAAATAAGATTGTTTCCAGTCTCCAAATTACAAAAATACAATAACTTACTGTACAGGTTAAAAAGTGGTAAAAAACCCCAATGAAACTGGAAAACAATCTCATACATTCTACACGTTTCGACGTATACTATTGTGTCATCCTCAGGAGTGTAATGTTTTGCAAAAAATAACACTTATTTATACAATTATCAAAACACCAATTTACATATCAAATAATTTTACGTCATCTGCTGACAACATTTCCATCAGGTCCATCATCCTTTCAATAATTTAATTTTTTTTACATTTAATTATTTCAATGGATTCACGAATTACATTTCCAGGTTGTGCTAGAATAGCAATATTTTCCAATTGAATTGTGTGATTAGTTTCACCAACATGTTCTGCTAAAGGTGAAATAGTAAAATTATTATTTTTAACATTTCTTTTATGTCCATTCAGTCTGAATTTTCAATTTCTTCTAGTTTGTTCTATATAAACTTTTTTACATTCAAGTAATATTTTATATATGCCAAATGTTTCCATTAAATCAATTTTATCTTTAGTTGTATTAAGAATTTCGCTGACTTTGTTTATCGGTTTGTATATCTGAAAAATATTTATTTGTTTTTTAATTTTTTTCATTATTTGACATGATAAACCAGGTGTATATGATAGCACTAAACATTCTTTCTTACTTTTTTCAGCAAATGGTTTTAACTTAATATTTTTATCTCTGTTTTTTTAGTTTTATGACAGCTCTCTCAACAACATCTGGATTAAAACCTCTTTCCACTGCTATGCGCTTAAGTAACAATAACTCATTATGAGAAACTGTTTTGTTTTACATATATAAAATCCGTTTGAAGAAGTGTACTTAAATATTTGAGTTTAAGTTGTTTATATTTGAAAGACTGTAAATAAAGAATATGTTTTGAAAATGAAGGCTTTTTTTTTAAAAGAAGCTACCAAAATAATGATTAAAACAACCTTTATATTGAGTGTATATATTGATTGAATCAAATATTGTTGGTGTTAATAAGTTCATAGATCTTATCCGCTTTGTAAAAGGGCATATTGTTAGCACGGGTCGTCTTGAAAGTAATCCAGAATACACTTTTTTTTTTAATTCGATTACGTGCACAGCTGGAGTAATATCGTAATAGTATTATTGACATGGTCCACAATAATTATGAAAATATTTGAACAGTATTTCTATTTTTTTGAGTCAAAAAATTTCTTTAAATAAAAATGTTTTGAATTTAAAAATCACTAGATTCAGCTAAGTAAGACTGTTAAACGTATTATTGAAAACTACAAATATCTTTTCTATAATAATTCATCTTCAAGTCTGTGATTGCAGCAATACGTACATACATAGATATATCTTGTGCATTTGGTTAGTAGTATTTCTGATGCATCGTTTAAAGACCATTTGTATAAATCAACAGAAGAAACAGCATATTTATATTTTGGAGATCGGTATATTTTTACGTTTTGGCGTTTTCCAACTTTCCTCCTAAAGATATTTATTTTTTAATTAGTAAAATGTAAGGCAACTAAGAGATTGAATGCGTTATTTTAATATATTTTTAAGCCACACCACATCGTTATAGTCCAAGTCGCCACGTCTGGTCATGCTCTATCTGACGACCGTGCATCTTGACAATAGTTCTGAAGCTTAGTTTCCATTGTAAAAAGTTGTGTTTAAGTTGTTTATATTTGAGAGACTTTAAATAAAGGATATGTTTTGAAAATGAAGGTTTTTTTTTTAAACGAAGCTACCAAAATAATAATTAAAACAACCTTTATATTGAGTCTATATACTGATTGAATAAATGTTCTGCCTTCTGCTTATACCATGCTTCTCACTCAAACTCTCTACAATACATTTAGCTTAATTAACGTAATAAAAAACTTTAATTTGAAGATGAACACCTCTTTCCCCTACATGCTTTCTATAACCTATATAATGTACAATGGCGATGGCTTCCCAGAGTCCGTTTCTCCAGTTTGATCGCACAGTGATCAACAGGCGTTGCGTCCGGCGACTTGAGTACCCTTGTATGGAATAACATGAATACCTATTTCACTTTCCTGCTACTTGAGGTATGCGTCGGATGAATAGAGATTTTTCTTGATTGCATTGAGCACTGTTGTCTGACACACCTATTAACAATGGCTACTTTCAAGTTTTCTATTCGTCAGCTTTATTATTTTAACGCTTTTAATATTTTTACGAGTAAAGACGCAAAAAGGTCAGTTTCCATATACAGTAGACACATTTACTGTGTAAGAATGTGGTCAGTTTACATATAAAATAACATTTAGTAAATGAATTTTCTGGAAGTCCTTAAACGTGTGGTCAGTTTACATATAAAATAACATTTAGTAAATGAATTTTCTGGAAGTCCTTAAACGTTGGTTACTGAAGCTTAAATTTAGCTTAAACTTAAAAAAAAAAGTTCTAAAAATCAGACTCTAAGAAATAACTATTCCGTTGTTGAACTAAGCGTTAAATAATGTCGAAATGGTGTTACGGGTCTTTCTCAGTCTATGATTTCAGACAAAGGTCTTTGGAAACGTTGCGTTATTTGCACAGAATAAAAAAGACCTACGTTCTCTGATCACGTAAATTCTTTTCAAGACCGCCGGAAGTTGCACTCTTTAGGACTGAGTGCCATTCAATTTAATGTAACTTCATTCTCACAATCGATCGATCAAAAGTTTTCTGTCAGCTACTCAATCATTGATACACACTTTGTGGAGAGATACCAAGCACAGATATGTCAGAGGATGCGGCTGTTAGCTTGCTTAGAAGATTCATCAAGTTTCCAGCTTACGTTTTTCAACATAGGAAGTTCATGAATTACACAACCGAATAATGCTCTACAGAGACTCATGAAGGCAACATTTGGATTAAGAAAGTATTGAAGAAGTGAATTAACTTAAAGGCACCTTACAATAAGTAAATGTAATAAAATATACAGATTGAATTTTCAACTGGTTGCTTTATCTTTGTATTTCCAAGCTTGCTAAATGACTTTCTCTTATTATATTCGAGATATCTTAGTTCAATTCGGTGTATGTAAACTTTTACAAATTTAACATTGTATAATCTTCTTTTTCATATATAATAATGCATAGAGTAATAGATGAGCTTCTGAACTTTTAAGTTTTCAACGGAATAAGCCGTTACGAAATGTTTCCAAGTCTCCACTCATAAGTTGTAGCATTATAGGCCATAAAATGTAATTCATTTCTAACTATAGTATTTTTTTGTTGTTTTAGTAAAAAATTACATAACTGACTATTTTTACTGTGTCCGACTCGAGGGCCGAATCCAGAATCCATCTTATACTTAAGAAAGTTAATGAAATTGACGTTATTGCTGCACATAAGTCTTTAGAAAAAACTTTTTTTTTGCATTTGTCGCTATAAGCCAAGACATTGGAAAATTAAGCTGGTGAAGCAGGGAGGTTCACTAGGCTTAATTACCGTAATAAAAACCACATTTGATAGAAGAGGTTTGTGATCACATTCCTCTTATTTATCCAGTATGGATTACAAATAAGATTTGTTTGTAATTAAGCACAAAGCTACACAATGGGCTATCTGTGCTCTGCCCACCACGGGTATCGAAACCCGGATTCTAGCATTGTAAGTCCGCAGACATACCGCTGTGCCACTGGGGGCTACAAATAAGAAATAAATAGAATAAACACCTCAGAAATATCCCTTGCTCATAATGTCACTTCTGAGGTTAATGAGAATAGTACGACAATTCATCATCTAGACAGGTCTTATGGAAGAATACGTTAATCTGAAGCACTATTTTAAGTCGTAGAGAAGTTCAATACAGTGATAGTATAAATAAAAGATAGCGAACTCTATGAAGTATACAGGGTCGAATAGTTAATAAATCAGAATAATAACAAAAAAAACAAACAAACGATAATTCAAGCGATTTAGTGTACCCCTTTCATTTTAAGAAAAGTTCATTTCTGAAAACTTATTAAGCGCTTGAACTATTGGGTTTCATTATCTATTCAAATAATCAAAAGGATTAAAGGCTATACAAACAATTAAACCTTTTCTTAAAAGTCAAAGTTTGTATCCCGAGAATAAATAATCGTAACAAACTTCCCTTACACACACACAAACGTAATGATTTCACCTCTTAAACAGTGGTTGAATATTCATTGTGCCAATATTAGTGTTAGAGAGAAAATATTAAACAATATATAATACACACTTCGATAACTTACAAACTGCTTTTTTTAAAGATGTATTTCATGAAACTATCAGAAAAAACATTGTATTACATTTATTCTATCTTACATTCCATCACCCAATTCTTTAATTCTTATTTAAATATGATCATTTTATTACACCTGTTCTGGTAATCTTTACATCTATTTTCTAGTAGAACGTGTAGGATCATTTACATAATTAATTAGGTTTATATAAGGTAATTTTATTACATCTATTCTGAGTTTACAATATATAGGATCCATTACATATTTAATAAAGGCAATTTTATTACATCTATTCTGAGTTTACAATATATAGGATCCATTACATATTTAATAAAGGCAATTTTATTACATCTCTTCTGCTTTACCACATTTTAGTTACGTTTAAGAAATCAGTTGTTTTACATATATTCTCCTTTACTAGTGTGTAGGATCATTTAAATGTTAATTATGTTTTTATACATATTTACATTTACAATCTATAGGTTCATTTACATACTTAGTTACGTTCAAGCAAGGTAGGTTTTTTGACCTCTATTCTGCTTTACATGTGTAATATCGCTTAAATATTTTGTTGTTTAAGCTAGGAACTTTTTTACATCTGTTCTACTTAAACAATGTGTAAGAAAACAAAGATTTTTAGTTGCGTTTAAGCGATGTGATGTTTTTACAAGCGTTCTGCTTTTACAATGTATTGGATCATTTACACTTTTCATTACGTTTAAGTAAGACATTGTTTTGTACATGCGCTCTGTTCCACAATATGTAGCATCATTTACATATTTAATTATGCTTGAATAATGCTATTCTGCTTTTATAAGGTAAAGGATCATTTACTCGTTTGATTATGTTTAAGCAAGGTAATTTTTTACATCTATTATACTTGTACAATGTATAGGATCACTTTCATGTTTAGTTATGTTTAAGAAAAACAATTTTATTACATCTGATCTGCTTTACGGTGTGTATGATCATTTATATATCAAGTAATGTTTAAGAAGGCAATGTATATTTTTTTTACATCTATTCTGTTTTTACAGTGTGTAGATTAATTTACACATTCAATTACGTTTAAGTAATACAGTTCCATTACATTTGTTCCGCTTTTACAATGTGTAGGATCATTTACATATTTAGTTATGTTTAAGGGAAGCAATTTTTGGCCGCGGCACAGAGGCTCATATAATAGCTCTGAGTTGGTTGTTTTTTTCAAGTCCAAACTTTTAGCTCATAGCTCCGTCATCTCTTGATCAGCTTAAGATCTAATCTGCAATTTTGAATTAAGGTCATATCCTTTCAATTGATGTATTTGACTACACCAAAAGTCTCATAGATTAATTTAATCTAATCCTGAATAAAAGAATTTCAACTTGAGGGTAGACTCGTAGAGATCCTGATAAGTAATAAAATCGAATCGGGTATAAGGGCGCACCACGATTGGTATTGCTGAGGCACAAAAATATAGCTAATAGAAAGAAGAAAAAGGTATCATAGCTTAATTGATTTTACTCCTGCTTAGGAGAATTTCAAGTGCCGTAGCTATTGAGGATTCCCTCTTCTTTTTTAGATTTATACTGCATTTACAACATGTAAAATCACTTACACATTTGATTACATTTTTCAAAGGCAATTTTTATGTATGTTCTATTCTTCAAATTTTAGGATAATTCATATATTTAATTCGTTTAAGAAACCATTTTTTAACATCTGTTCTGCTTTTCAAATCTGTAGGACCATTTATATATTTAGTTATGTTTAAGTAAGGTAATTTTTTCATTGTTTCTCTTTTACAGTGTGTAGGATCATTTACATATTTAAATATCTTTAAGTGAGGCCATTTTATTACGTCTCTTCTAGCTTACAGTGTGTAGATCATTTGAAAAATTGTCTGTGTTACTGTTAAACTTTAGCTATTAGTCTGAAGAAAACTTATTTCCAACTAAGCAGTACTTACCAGTAGGATTAGATTTCAAACACAATAGCCTGTAATGTGTAGGAGGTATATTCTTTTAATTATCAGTGTCAGAGAAAATCACTTTCGATTTAAGATGTGTAATAAAATTATCTGTTGTAAAGTTGAGAAACATGCACATATAAAATGTATGTAGTAGGAATATAATGGTGGAATAATATTTTGTTTAGTTTATATTATTTTAATATACTTATAAAGGCAATACAAAGAAATACATTAAATAAGGTCAACCATATCATCTTGTCGTTTCTATAAGAGGTATTTTTCAAAAAACATTATAAACTATATTCGGCTTGTAATATAAATCAACTTTACATAAAAAACTTTTAAATTAATATTTTAATTTTAAAGGAAACTGTAATAACATCATTTCATTATTGAAAGATTAGTATCATAACAATGACAACAGTAAAATTTTAAAACATAATTTTAATGAACTGTTTCGGTGTGAACTGTGTTTGTTGTATCCCAGCCGGCTTGAAGACCTTTGGATTAAGCGAAACGCGTCGTGGCAAAGGATATGATAAATACAGTGTGGTTGGAAAGCTATTATTAAACGCTATTCTTATTCTTGAAAATAAATAAAGAACTAGATAAAGAATTGGTGTTTGAACATATAGTAGGTCTACTACTAACGTTTTATGACAAGTATGATTAATTATAATCATGCTTCCTCAGGCGTATACACCATAGCTTGCTGTAACAAATGTCTTATATAAATAGTGTTCCGACTACTACTGTGATTGCTAATCATGACATGCATACTTGCCTCCATTTAATTTTAATTATTGTGTAACCAAAGATATCTTTCCCATACTGCCTAGTTTCATAGATAAGACACTATTCGGGTAGAATATTCGACACCCGAATAGTAAAAGTGGGATTTTCTGGGGATTACCCCGTTTTCCTCCCATATCTAAGCTACGGGTATTGGATTTATAGATCTCTAATCCAAAGCGTTGAGGTTGCCAAATTATTCTCTGGTCAGTAGAACAAAAGTCTATGGTAACATCTTTGGGTTTCTGGCTCATTCGACCTTTGGCATTTAATTTCATGCACGTATTTATCACCCATGCTAACTTTATTTATTCATTTATTCTATTTTATTTATTATTTAATATTTTTTAGAATATTGATTTAATTCGTTTTGCCATGAATGCATCTTTCCAAAATTATTAGACCACGCGCGGGATGAAGTGGAAGAAATTTCTGAACATACAAGGTTGTTTTTGAACTCTAAAGTTGTAATTAGAAATTTGGATTTTAAAATTTTTAAATCGAAGCCCTACCAACGTAAACGTACTGTGATTCTTCTATCACAACCACCCTGAAGAGCTCTGGTCGGCAAAGGATATGAATACTATAGTGTGGTTGGAATGCTATTATTATACCCTCTTCAAATTCTAGATAAAGAATGTAGTGTTTGAATATACGATAGGCCTAATACTAACGTTTTATGATAAGTATAATTAATAATAGCTATTTTAATGAAGTCACTGAAGTGATTTATTTATCTATTGTTAATTAAGCACAAAGCTAATAATGGATTATCTGTAGTTTGTCCACCGCGACTACCGAAAATTAGTTTTTAGCGTTATAAGCACTCAGACTTACCACTGAGCCACCTTGTGCAAACCCATCTACCATACTTTCAAATACAATGATAACATCAATCACTTTCTATGTACCCGTTAAAACGATGTAATTGTAATTATATCAATTATTATTCACCAGCTTTGTTTTATGTGCAGGTTGTCCATGAAGTACATTATTTAGTTAAATTTTTTTTTT
>NW_013667290.1:119376-120955 GCF_000517525.1 Limulus polyphemus | reverse complement strand
CAAAATCTGCGTACAAGAAAATCTGTCACCAAAGTATACCAATATTTAGTTAAACGAAACAAATACGTTTTCTGAAATAGCGTAAAGCATAGCAAACTCACAATGATAATAACATTTTGAGTATATTACAGAAATATAACAGTCATTTCTTCAGTAAGAACTTATATTTTCTTTAAAATAGTGATTAAGTTATTTGTAAAATGTGAAAAAAATCTCGCACTACTTAAAACCTAAACTGCTAAAGTTCTATATTAAACAAAAGAACACTTCTAATAAATTTACAGTGCTTCAACGGTCGGTCTTATGTTCAAGTAGCTAGCTGTTTATGCAGTATTTTATAATTTGATAGCAACTCTACCTGGTTTGCCTCATCCGAAAAGGAATCGGTTTCTAGCCTCTAAGTTATAATTAACTTAATTGTTGGTTAAAATATCTGCAGTTTCTTTGTCAGATTTAAAATCCACTGGATCAACTAAAATGAAACAAAATAGCTTTTTACACTTCTAATTGAATAAGTAGATCTGTTTAAACATTTGTTTAACAAGAAGTAAAAGCTTGGAATGGTCTATCTTTCATTGGGGCGTGTGTCTGTGAGCCAGACTAGTTTCACTGACCCAGGACACTACCATCAATGAAATAACAACAACATAAGCGTTAATTCATTCCGATCCCGGGAGGACCGATGGCCCGGTAGAGGGTTACGCCCTCTCGTGAGCCAAGGGACGAAAAAATAAAAATGGGTAAAATGAATAATACATGGGTAAGCGTGCAAGTCATCACAGGAGGCGGAAAATGGGGAAAATGCGATATTTGCAGATGGAGGAGACAATCCGGAGAAATATGGTTGAACACTAACCAGTCAATATCATATAATGAAGATTGTGTGGCAACAGGTATATCGAGTATTATGAATCAGGATAGATAAATGGTGGAAGAGGGGACATCGGCATCTCGACATGGTCGGAATTGTCAGATGGGAGGAACACGACATAGAGGTTCAGTAGGTGATCAGCTGGTGCAAAAATGTTTCTCGGAGTGGATACAGTGGTAGCAAGAACATCGAAGAAGATGATATTGTGGTCACGAAAACATTTATTAACGTAGCGAGTGCGAAGCTGTCGAAGTTGTAATAGAATGTGAGGAAAGTTGATACGGCGATAAAGGTCGGAAGTGGGACTAGGAAGTTTGACGCCAAGGGCGAGCCGGAGGGCATGGCGCTCCAAAACCTGGAGACGAGAGTAGAAGGTCAGAGAAGCAGATATCCAGGCTATATGTCCATAGGTTAAGCAGGATCTGATAAATGTCTTGTATGTGTATAGCAGAAGAGGAGGGTTCGGGCCCCAGAAGGTACCAGTGACAGAACAGAGGAGATGAAGACGTCGAATAACCTTAGCTGAAAGGGCAGATAGGTATGGCTTCCAAGTAAGATGCCTATCAAAGACAATACCTAGATAGGTCACGGAGACGGAAAGGAGGATCGGGACATCGTCAACCTGGACATCAAATAGAGATGGGTCACGGCAAGGGCGAAACTTATGACGAGTTGGACCAAAAAGAATAGCTCGTGTCTTAGGAACAT
>NW_013667290.1:116578-118627 GCF_000517525.1 Limulus polyphemus | reverse complement strand
AGAACCTTCTGGGACTCCAGCATGTAGTGTGAAAGTGCGAGAGAGAGAATCCCATCAATTGATATAGCGGCACGCCGCCTGTGTAGAAAAGAGGAGATGAGACGAATATAGAGAATAGGAAAGTGTAACATATGCAGTTATGCATAACACTCACCAAAACGGACCACACTCGAGTAACAAGATGAACTGCATAACTGATATTAAATCCGATCTTTTCAATCTCGAAACAATTGTTCCAAAATCCAATCTCCGAATATCTTCCTCTCGTGAAATATTAGACCAAACCAAGCCTTTATACTACTGAGGTATCGAAAATCAAACTTGTGTATTTACGTGTTTTATACTCACAAAAAAGAAACCTATCATTCTATAGGTATTTGAAGAACTTGTAGCAATCCGAAACAATTTATTTCTTCATATTGTTAGCTGACACTGGGCAGCTTATACATAATTGAATAATTAGAGTTGTTTAAACATTTGTTTAACAACAAGTAAAAGCTTGGAATGGTCTATATTATTTCATTGGGATGTGTGTCTGCGAGCCAGACTAGTTTTGGAGAATTCCACTCCTTATCAGTGACCCTGGAAACTACCACCAATGAAATATCAAACCAAACCAAGCCTTTATACTAGTGAGGTATCGAAAATCAAATTGGTGTATTTACCTGTTTTACACTCACAAAAACGTGTCGGCTAACAATATGAAGCATTAATTAGTGGCAGATTGCTACAATTTCTTTAAACACCTATAGAATGATAGGTTTCTTTTTTGTGAATGTAAAACACGTAAATACACCAGTTTGATATTACATTTCTAGTTTAAAGAAACAGTATATAATAATTATAAAAATGTCACATGTAACTTTATGTTTCAAGGTAGTGTGTATTTCAGTAGTTAACTGTCAAATTCTAAAATGCACATAATCTATAGCTGCGATCTTGGTGTTTAACCAGTGTTCCACAATGTTAAGAATAGTTTTGAATCTTATTATAGACAACAAAGTTCTATTCATTTACATTGCTGTATTCCTAATTTTGAATTTTCGAATAGATGAAAATTAATCAGCCTGCAGCACTTATCACCAACTCTTGAGCTAATTTTTACTAACGAAGAGTAGGAATGAAAGTCACATTTTTACACCCCTACAGCTGAAAAAGCAAGCTGATCGCGAGCCAAGCACCCTATTCACCAGGCCAAGCATACCAACTCCAACTCAATATACATCTTCTATTTCCTAGGTTTCACTTTAAATTGTATTCGATGCAGTAACCAATACCTCTTCATTTCGAATATCACAAAATGGTGCCCCATACCTCACATTGACATTTTAATCTCATATTTTAAAGCACCTTTGTCAGAAAAAATACTAATTTTATTGAAATATGCATTTCAAGATAAGTATTTTGCAATGTTTTGCAGAAACTTTTAGACTACTTCAGAAACAACTGTAGTATAATTTCAAAAGTGAACTGGAAATAAAACTGCATGTGCTTATTATACAAACTCATTTACTTTTCATTGTGATCAGACTGTGAATCCAAAAGCACGTGCTTCAAAGCTGTAAAAACGTGTTCTGCACTTATGGGATAGTAGGTGGCTATTATATCAGACAAAAGGAGATCAAGAGTTAGTGTTGGGTGCTGTTGCTAGCTGTTATCTTCAAGTCTATCAGTTCGAAAATAGTGGTAGCTATCTAAATGCAGCCCTTTGTGTAGCAGCGCGTGGAAAGTATAAAATAAACAAATCAAACCTGCAAAGTTTAAAAGAAAATACATTTTTATCATATGCGAACCCCCAACGAGTCAGGAATAAGTCTGAGAGTTAATCTATATACTACTAAAACTATGAGATTGTTTGTTTGCTTGTCTGTAATTAAATACAGCAAAAATGGCGCATAATATGAGAATACAAGTATAAAAATAATATGAGAAATGAAAATAGAAACAGAATAAAACAAGTTTTGTTAAAATCGGGCCACGGATTATTAAGTTAGCACCGTTTTTCGGGTTACTTTTAAGAAAATTTCTAGATGAATTTAGGTACAGTAG
>NW_013667290.1:107279-116369 GCF_000517525.1 Limulus polyphemus | reverse complement strand
TTACGAAACTTCAGCCACGGGTTACCGAGTTAGCACCTTTGTCGGGTCACATTTATGAAAATTTCTAGCATGAATAATTTTACATCAAACTACCGTTCGCGCTCTTTACGAAACTTCAGCCACGGGTTACCGAGTTAGCACCTTTGTCGGGTCACATTTATGAAAATTTCTAGCATGAATAATTTTACATCAAACTACCGTTCGCGCTCTTTACGAAACTTCAGCCACGGGTTACCGAGTTAGCACCTTTGTCGGGTCACATTTATGAAAATTTCTAGCATGAATAATTTTACATCAAACTACCGTTCGCGCTCTTTACGAAACTTCTTCGTTCAAATTTATTTCCTGTCAATCTTCCTTAAAAGACATAAGATGACAAAAACAAGATCTTGAAGAATTTCTCAAAAATGTGCCTTGGTTATGGTAGGTAATTCGAAGAAAAAATAGTGTTACTGTTTCTTATTTGTAGAAGGTTTAAGAGGAAAGATCACAACATAATGAACTAATTCATCACAATGCCTGAAAACTCCGACTTCACTTTTTTGAAAAATGAAATTATATTTTCTTAAATTATGAATAACATGAATGTATTGAGATATTTAATTAAATTATCTCAAAATAAACCTTAATTTTGGTGCAAGATTCAAATTATCTTGAATTCTTCATAACCTCTGAATGGTGGGTGACCCAACATGTCACGGATTGTTTAAAAATCGGCCTCAGATCGTAAACGTAAATCAAAAAAATGTCATTGTTACTTCAATCAAACAATTGAAACAGATCCAATAAAAGAATAGTAAAAGTCCATAGATACAAAAAAAGTGGACTACACCTTCAGAATGATAGGTTATAGCCATAAGCAACAAACTCTTTTTCTTGTATAATCAAGACACTGAATTATACAATTAAGCGTGCAGGGAATTAATCTAATTATTGGTCTCAAAGCACAGTCTTAGATAAAGTATTTCAGCATTATTACATACAATTTTGTTCTCCAAAAATTAGACTTCTCATGAAGTATTTTGGACAGAATAAATGACTAAATTTTCAGAACATTGTTATAGTAAATTTATCTAACAGAGTATTTTTCATTATATTAGGTCATCAGGAAATTAACGTCGCTTTTTTTAGATGAAAAAACCCGAACACTTATATATCAAACAAAACATTTATTAAATGAAATAGTCTCCATTCTTATCTATGATGCTTTTCCATTTACAATGAGGTTGTTAATGCCCTGATTAAAGAAATCATTTGGCTTTGAAGTAAAAACATGTCGATGTCCTCTTTATCACCTTTATCATGAAGAGCGTTACTGATGAAGGGCTTGATTTAAACGTTCCAGTTGCTGACTATAGATCTCTGCATTGACAGTTCGATGTGAATTGCGGAGTTCGAAATGAATTACTTCTTTGATGTCCAACCAAATGCAAATCATTACTTTTTGTGGATGAAGTCCAGGTTTTGGGGTCGGAAGTAGTTTTTGTCTAGGCCTGAGCCGTTGTTTTTGGCGTTTAATATTCACATATTACATTTTTCATCACCTGTGACAATTCTGTCCAAAAATGGTTCACGTGCATTACGCGTCAGGAGAGACGAAGCAACGTTCTCACGTTGGAAACGATGATCATCGGAGAATTCGTGAGGCACCCAAACACCTTCTTTATGGAGTTTTCCCATATTCCTTAGATGTTTATGTATTGTTTCATGAGGCACATGCAATTTCAGGGCCTTTCTCAAGTGTGTTGCCTTGGGTTAGACTCAACAAGCCTTTTCAGCGTCTCAATATTAATTCCAACAAGTCGACCTCTGCAATCACAGTTTTTAAGGCTAAACTCACCTGACCGAAATTTGCTGAACCATCGTTGACACTTACGAACGTTCAAAACATGTCCATAAACTTCTTTGACTTTCTTTATGACCTTCTCGTATTCAAACAGTATTACATGCCGAATGTACGTCTCGTCGTTAGCCATCACAATAATGAATTAAAGTATACTAAACTTTACATCTTATATAGGCTACACTAACGTGACGCTTAGGCGGTTCGTTTAACTATTATAGGTGATGTACGTTTTTGGGCGGTGGCTAATGAAAGTGTTCCAAAACGCGACATTAATTTCTTGACGACATAATAAAAACAAATTCAAAATTATGTAAATTACAGAACGTCACACACAAAATTTAGTTTCTAAGGCCTCAGCTGAGGTAAATGACAACTTAAAACACAAGGACAGTGTAAAATTACTTAAAATCAACCAGTACATTTATTCGGGAATTAAGTTGTTTAAAGAATGCAAATGGTGTGAATACAGTGAGTTTCGATACAGATCATGAGTCTTTATCAGTCTTTGTTTTAGAAGGAAGGAAGGCAGAATAGAGTAATTTTTATGCATTTTGATTAAAAGTGATTCACTTTTGTTTGAAATCTTGGCAAATACAACGCTTTCAGCCATTATGTTATATTAAATAAAGTTAATTAATTTTATGGTCATTAAAAAGACGTTTTTCAAATAAAATGTTTTGGACAGCATAATACATTCTATCTACTACTCTTAGAAGGAATATTTAAACACACATGGTCTTACACAGGGATTCAAAAAAGGGTATTTTTTCTTTTCTGTGAAAATTAGACTGCTTTTCTTTTCATAAGTACTTTTTATGAGAATTAACTCGTTTTGATATATTCTAATCTCGATAATGGTGATTAATCGTACTTTATAAGGACAGTGGAACTACTTGTTTTATCGTTGGTCGAGCTTACTCTAAAAACCATGACGTTGTAATAAGTTTCTGAGAAATCTACGAGGTCAGTCTCAGGCTACACATGTTAACAAACCTTCCTCAGGCTCTCCATGTACATGGGCGGCAGCTTATATGACTAAGATTTATAAACCAAATATTCAGAACTCCATGAAAAGTGTATCGCGAGACGTGGCAGACCGTTGTTCCAATGAAAACAGTCATTAGTTTCGGGAATAGGTTGGAAATTTTGTGAGCTTCGGTTTACTAGCCTTCTTGATCAACTTCAGTTTTTTGTTTATCGTTTTATTAATGATAACAAGTGATATCTTCAACTACATTGCACTGGCTGTTTTGAGTCAGGGAATTATCTTTGTAAACATGACCTATACTTTGTGTATGAGGGTATTGCTCCAGATTTGATTGAGGATGGTGTTTTGGAGCCCATTTATTCCTAAAGGTTGGAGAAAGGTTTGGGAAAGCTAGTTGTCCTAAAAGTGGGATATGGGTTTTGAGCCAATGTTTTCCTAAATTTGGAATAAGGCTTAGACCTCTTATTGTCCTAAACACTCTGCTGTATATAATTTTATAGGGGAAGCATTGAAGGCTTTCTTTTCTAAATGTCTTTGTCTCTGCATTGTTTAACAATTACGCATTTCAGTTAATCTTTCTCAGAAAATGTTGTGATATTATTCTCCATCCATAAGATTACCCTGGCGACATTACATTGTTGAATGTTTGGAAATTTGTTTTGAACCAAAAGCATAGTCTCTAAACATGTCTCCCGTGGTACCGTCGCCTACATTTTCCGTGAATTAGTATAAGGAAATGATTTTGAGTGCGATTAACCCTCCGTAAAAAATAACTTGTTATCATAAGTACCAATTTCATAAAATTAATAGATTCGTTATTTCTTCAACTCTTTCATATCCGTTTTAAATCAATGTATACGAATAAATAAATGCTACTTTAGATTGCAAGTCATGCTTTAAAGTGTTTACCATTGTACATTGTTAATCATAATCAAATAGATCAGATCATCAAAACCTTCATTTTGTAAATGGAGATAATGGTAAAGAGTATGTATATACCTTGAAGACGGCGGCATGCTACACATAAGATAAATCTATACTTATTTACTTCGTAAGACAATTTAATGCTTTTGGATAATATCCATATCAGTTTAATATTAACAGCTTTTCATTGACAATCAAATTCGATACGTACAAATATGAACAAATAAGCTTAGCGAAAATACAATATTATTATTTAATGTGATGTTCCTTTTTTAATAAAGCTACAAAAACCTTTTGTCCACAGATACAGATATTTTCAATTACTTGAGGCATTTCGTAGCAGTAATATATTACTAGGACTCCCTTAAAACATTGAGGTGAAATACGGGATACTGGTTACCTTTTCTTTTCTTTTGGTATGTAGCATCAAAATAAGAAGAAATGTCAAAGGAGTTACGTGTTTTCTATGAAAGGCTTCTACAAATCCTCTTTTAGGAATCATCCTGAAGAGAACACGTGAAGGTTCTCGAGAAGAAAATAAATTCTAAAATCAGAAAAACATCAACGTAAAAGTACTACCTGGACTAAGCGCATTAAAAGTTGGATATTTATCTGGTTTCCTTAGAAAAAAGTTTATTCGCCTCGAAATGTGAAAACACATCATTTAAATTATACAGAACTGATAATGAATAATGGTTATCATTTATCATTATTTGTGGATTTATGAATGTTTTTAAACATTAGTTTGTAGATTTTAATAACCAAATTTATCGTTTGAAAAGCAACAGATCTCATTTCAAGCTCCAGCAGATTTCATTAAAACATAAAACTAAAGTACAATATACTTCAAAAAACATTTAACAGCTTTTTTCACACCAGTTGTCACAAAGGATTTCAATAAATCCAAGTTCAAATGGATCACTGCTCCATTAACTGGATGTCCCAAGAATGACATTGATATTTTATTATGCAAATGAATAAATAAACTAAGTAACGCATCATAGCTATCCTGGTATTACACTCTTACAACTTAGAAATGAAATTGGAATTCTAAGTATGTTGTTATATGCATTCTTTAGTGACAAAACAAGAAAAAAAATATCCATTAAATTAATTTTTTTTTGTTCTTTCTATAAAGCGATTTTGTATAAAAGTGTCTCCATCTTCATCTTATCACAGTATTAGAAACACCAAAGCAAAATTAATACCCATCAATTTAAAAGGGATTATGCAATGAAGACTTTCTGGATTATTGTTAAGGTAAAAATGAAACAAAACATTGATAAAAATTTTAAATGTTATTTACAAATTGTTAAACATGTTCATTTTTTTTTCATTTAAAAAAAGTTGCCATTGTTGAAACGTTCTTTATTTTCACTTGCTCAATCCCAATTTTTCACTTATAAATTGATAAAAAAATTAAAAAGGCATTATATCATATTAATGTAACTTGTACTATTCGTAGTGGATTTTCTGGCATGAGGGTCATAAGCCGTAACTTTACTAATCATTAAAACTAATAGTAAACTCTAGTAGAATAATTAATTTCTATAAGTTTTAAAGAACCGCATAAAAATTACCTTTGTGGGACATTTGATTTTTGGTTTATAGTCATTCTTAAAATGCTTAAAGATGTGCGAAAACGGCAAACCATTCCACAAAAATATTTAAACATGGGAAAAGTAGCTAAGGGTGGCTCACTCTATTTCTGGTGATGTTTGAGCTTTCACTAATACCGATCTAAACATTTATTTTACATGTTTATTTGTTCTAATACATTTTCTGTAATTTGAAAGTGTGGTTATTTCATCAACTCGTGACATAGTTTTTTGCAGCGCTAATTCACTTTCTACATTCTGTCTTGATCTATCTTCCCTTTACCACAGAAACAAGTTGCTACTTTACATTATATTTATCAATTTGATATAAATTAAGATTATTGTAATACACTGGATTAAAAAGTAGTACAATAAATATTATTTCTATACAAAACATATTGTTACTTCTTATTGAACAAAAATGTATTTATTTATTAACTAAAAAAAGCAGATAATACTACACACTAACATATTTCACGGAAACACTATAATAATAAGTTTAAGTGAATTATTATTCAGTAAAACATATACTCAGTTAACATACGTTTCCATGGTTAATGTTTTAGAAATTTAAAAATAGTGTCATTTCCAACAACACTAAAGTTTAAACATCGATTTTTGATACTAGCTAGAGTACCCGTCCCCTGGACAGAAGTTATGTAAATTCGTGATTAATGAAAGGTTATCTTAGGACACGAAAAACAGCTTCCCTTATATGTAATTGTAAAAAATGCAAAAACGCCAATAAAACTGTAAAGCACAATATGTGAAATGCTAATTTGTATGTATCTACTCATAGACCCAAATTTGGTGAATACTGATCCACACCCTGCGAAGAAATTACATGGACATACTACAGACAGTACTATTATAATTATATTGATTATACAAGTAGGATTGGTAAAGTTGTAGACTCTACTATAAAACGCAATCAGTGATTTACATTATTAATATAAAATATTCCTACAACGGCATAGAAACTTAACCAGTTTTATGTTAATGAAATTTTAACTTACAGCAATATTGATATTTTGATTTCAAAGATAGAATTATCATCGTCTACTCTAATAATATTTTCCATATATATCGAAAGACGATAACAAGTACATAAAATTACAACATACATTTTTATCAGCACCCGTAATGTACGTATAGTCAGAAATTTGAATGAAAATAATTAAACCAGTATTACGAAAAACGTAAGATATAACATTTCCATATGAGATCATATTTTATGTTGGGTTAGAATAATAACATACATGAAAGAAATCTGTACACAGCATGGTCACAAGTAAATAGACACCACCTTTTCAGAAAAAATGAACATTTTCAGTCGTATTCACATGAAATGATATATTTATAATTTAATTAATATCTAGTAGATCTTCCTTTCGCTTCGTGGAGTTCGTTGATCCTTTGGGGCATCGTGAGAATCATCTCGTCAGTTTTAGATTGTGGGATTTTCGCCCACTCTTGCTTCAAAACTTGAAGTATATCACTCTTCCAAGTTGGTTTTTTTTTTGTTGTTTCTTGACTTGCCGAGTATGGCCCACAGGTTTTCAATGGGGTTCATGTCAAGAGATTGGCTCGGCCAGGGCAACTTCTGGATACCATTTTCTTCCTGCCACTTTTGGGTGTTTCTAGCAGTGTGAGACGGTGCTACATCTTCCTGGAACAACGTTGTGTTCTTGTCCACGAAACCCGAGGAATAAAGTAGCAAGAGTCCTTCCTCCAATATTTCGACGTATTTCGCAACATTTATATTGCCAACGCACTCCACTAAGCTCGATCTCCCACCAACCCAAACAGCTCCCCAAACCATCACGCTGAAACCACCATGCTTCACAGTTGGCTGCAATATGTTGAGCCAAAACTCTTAGTGAAGCATTCTCCAGACCCATATCCTTCCAATGTCTGAAAATTGAGCGAATCTTGATTCGTCTGAGAACAATACGGTCTTCCAAAAATCCAGAGGCTTGGTCATCATATCACTTGCTCACTTCTTTCGTCTGACTATGTTGGCAGTTCTTAATAAGGGCTTCCGTCTTGCTGCTCTGCAACGATAACCCAATCTGTGGAGAATCCGTTGAACAGAATTTGGGCTCATCCCACCAACTTTGTTTAAAACTTTTCACATATTATCTTTTATAATCCGAGGTCAAATAATAGCATAAAACATATGCATAATAATTATACAGACAAAAGATATAAACAGAAAAATAATTCAGTTTCGTGCAATATGTTTTTCTGTTCTATTCTAATTGGCCACTTCTTCAGTCGTTAATCTGGGATCCATTTCGATACTCCTCTTGACAGCCCTTTTTGTCCTCTCCGATGGACCAGGACAACCCTGACGCTGCTCAGTTGTTTCCTTGCCGTGTTTCCTGAACTGCACGATGATTCTGTTGACTGTCGGAAGCAGGATTCCCAAATTCTGCGAAATTTGCCGCTCACTTATTCCACCATCTGCTTGACCAACTATCCTTCCTCTAACAAAATCTGACAATTCGAGAGAACTTTGAGTTCTAGGCAGGTTGTAGCACAAGATAATTAGTGTGCGGACCATTTTCATTTATATAATGCTCTGTGAACACAAATTAGTTAGCATAAATCAGTTAAATGACGAAAAATTAGGTGTCTATTTACTTGTGACCACTCAGTGTATATATGCATATAGAGAAGTTTTATTGGTGGTAGAACATACTACCTGAAGAAGATAGACCAATGTTCTGTCGAAACATTGAGTATGTTCCATCATCAATAAAACTTTTCCTTATGCTTATAAATCGTTGTTTGCCTACCTATTATTAGTTCTTTAAATGATATTTTCGAACTTTCATTGTAATAATTAAGTAAGACTCCGTTTATTTCAGTTGCACAATGTGACGCTACAGTCAGGAAGCTGGAAGGATGGATTTACACACCAAATTACCCTTCAGATTATGATGATTTTCGGACATGCACTTACGTTATTGAGCGTTATAGCAGCGACATTTGTGAAATAGAGATGATACTAGTGGACTTTGATTTAGAGGAGACTGACGGTTGCCGTGGGGATTATCTTGACCTGAACATAGACTTTTCTGATCAGAAAATATGCGGAAGTTTAGCGTCTGGGACCGAGAGTAAGTTTTTGCAACGTGAAGTGAATCATTAAAAATGATGTTCTTTGTGAAATAATAGAATTAGAGCCCTTTTATATTTTCATGTATTACATGCTAAACGATTCATCATAAACTCGCTAAAATGTTAACTGTTGTTATTACTTACAAGTTAGTCCTCTTGTTCCACAAGTCACAGACTGTGTTAATTTATTAAAATCAAAGCTAGTGTATGATGAGAATTTTATGAGTCCATTATTTCAAAGTAAACACTACAACTTACTGTGTTCTTATGTTACTTGAAGACACGATGGACACCGGTGGAACGTTGGATTAGTATATATGTATTTTCTTCACATAAGCCGTGTTTTTTTACAGCGGCAGTAATGGTAATAACACCACCAAGTAACCTGTAAGTCAGCAAGCAGTACTGATGTTTTAAAGTATGTTCGCTACTCTACTTCACTTATTCATTGGTTAATGATGTTTAACTATGTTCATCAAATAGGCTTAATAGAAGATATTGTTATGTCTCCGTTAATTAATTTTTCCGTAAATTCTTTCCAACTAAACTTCAGCGACACAAGTCCTTTCTTAAATAAAACTGGTTTATTCTTTCTGAATATAACTTTA
>NW_013667290.1:103218-106279 GCF_000517525.1 Limulus polyphemus | reverse complement strand
TGTTGTAGCACAAGATAATTAGTGTGCGGACCATTTTCATTTATATAATGCTCTGTGAACACAAATTAGTTAGCATAAATCAGTTAAATGACGAAAAATTAGGGGTCTATTTACTTGTGACCACTCAGTGTACATACAAAATGAAGTTTTCATGGAATACTAGAAATAGGATAATATTCTCCATACATATACTGTTACTATATTATAATTAATTTTTGGAAAACATGTTAATAAAAAATTTATTTAGATACGATTTTGAAAAGAAAAATTAGTAATTATTTCCCGTCATCGAGCATTCGGCTTGTTTGAAGTAAAACACAAACATAAGCTATTCGAGGTTTTATATTCAATACACATAGTTTGAATAATTTAAACAAGCAAAAACGATATAATATAATTTAAAAATGAAAAAGAAGAATGCCTAAGAGTACAATAAGAAATTAAAACCAGAAAAGAAAAATCGAATAAAATTGATTATACCATGCAGTTTCTTAAATTGCAACTTAAAAAAAAAACATACTTCATGTAGGATGGTGTATGAATAAAAGAATTAGCGAAAATAAATGACTGAAAGTTCAAAAGGAAATTAAAACCATGAAAAGAAATAGATGGAAAAAAGTTTCTGATAGCTTACAATATCTGAAACTGAGAAAAAATAAATTAGAAGGAAACCAATTTTTGATAAAAAATGTATTTTGTTTTCAATAAAGTGATACTAAAAGCGTGAGTACTTCAGTAATTCTTTGACATTTACTGAGAAGTAATAAGTTTAAATGAAATAGAACTAAATTAATAAATTTGAAGTTGGAGAAAATTTTGCTATACTCAATGGAATAAATATCAGCTGGTTCCATATTTTTTTCTAGAATATGATGATTAAATGTAGTCTTTAATTTTTCCGAAGCAAGCGCTATATATACGTCTTCTCTTATAACTTAGACACTATGTAGAATCTTGGCAGTGACGTTTAAAAACAAAATATTATGATGTAAAATCTTCTCTTTCGTTTATTACTGTTAGCAATTATACTCTGAGGGAGAATATATTTTTTATTCTTTTACTTATAGTACTTATTATTAACAAAACATTATATTAGATATTGTTTTTTTATGTATGGGCGCCTGTAAGCCCTATGGCAGGGTTTGAGTTCACGTGTTTTCACAAAATATTCCTTGCACTTTAAGCTGTAAGTACTTTATAAGAGTAGCTTGTCAATCCTTTAGCGTATGTATTAGATGCTAGGGTGCCATTGGCTGGCTGCCTTCTTTTTCTCTGGTCTGTAGTTTGAAATTAAGGACGGTGACAGATAGCTTTACTGGCTTTGCAATAAATTTTAACTACAACATTTTTGCTGCATTACATGCAAATCTCCAAGAGAGCTAACTGCGATAGCCGTTTGTCCTTTTGAAGTGATTGAATAGAGAGAAGGCAGCTAATCACCACCAACCACTGCCAATTCTTGTCAGACCGAGAAGTGGGATTTAACCGTCATCCTTATACCGCAAACACGGCAAAGTGCGTAAACTTTTTTTTTTTTTCTTTAGCTAATAGGACGCGAACCGCGGAACCTCGGCTCCACTGTCCGGTACGCTACTCACTAGATAGCGCTCGGTTCTTACTTAGTTTATTAATCTAATGTTTATTTAATTGCTTAACCTTTCTTCCTACTGCTAAGTGATTTACTTTTGAATTTCAATACCGGTTACTTTGATATTAATTATAGCTATAACCCAGTCTAAGAATTACATTACTTCTCCCCTTTTCTTTATTCACGTATTACATTCTATCAAACAACTAATTTTATATATAACTATCCCAAACATAAACATCCATCCAACACTAAAGATAAAAGAGGTGTGCCTCACTGCCTTGTATAGTTCGAAAAATGAACTTAGGTGGGTTTCGAAGGTAAGACTGGAGCAGAAGTTTCAAGCAACTAAGCTACCATGTTTCACACGCAGCAACTCAATTTTCACTCCATTGGCTAAGTACATATATTATGATTGTTTGGTGATTAATAAAAGTTTATTACTACAAAATAATTAGATTGACAGACATAAAACTAATTTCGTGAATTAAATTCTTGAAAGTTTATGACAAACTTTTCTAGTAATTCTTAAACGACGATATTCGAAAATATAAAAACATTAAGGATTTTTTTTTAAATACATTAAGGGAATACAAAATGCTACAATTCGAGTTGGACCCTTGAGGGATGATAAAAGAAGGCTCGTAACTGATGATTATAAGATGGTTGGTTTATTAAATTCTGCTTTTTATTCAGCTTTTACCAATGAGGATTTAAGCAGCATTCCTCATCTTGAACAGTTGATAGATGGAAACAAGATCGAAGAAGATGACTGCATTAATTCTGAGGTTGTTAAGAAAACATTGGGAAGTTTACTGAACGATAAGGCTCCTGAGCCAGATAATATTTCCCCGAGGGTTTTGAAGGAGAATAATGATTGGATATGTGAGTCACTTGCTACTATTCTTTGTAATCCTTGAATAGTGAAAGTGGTACCAAAGAATTGGAAGTTGGCTAATATCACTCCTCTTTTAAAGAGAGGTGATAAAAATTGTCCCAGTAATAATAGGCCCGTAGTCTTACATCACTTGTGGGAAACGTTTCGGAAAGTCTGATAAAAGATACTTTGCAAAGCCATATAAAAAAGTTTAGAATTTTATTGGATAGTCAACATGGTTTCATTAAGGAAAAACCTTGCCTTACAAATCTTTTGATATTCTCTTACAAGATGAGGGTAAGGGTGTAGATTTGGTGTATCTGGATTTTCAGTAAGCATTTGACAAGGTGCCACATACAAAGCTTGTAAAAAATTATCTCTGGAGGTGGGGGGAATAATTTAGCAAATTGGGTAGAAGAGTGGCTGGATGGAAGAGAGAAGAGGGTTGTTATAAATGGAGTTCAACCAAACTGGATTAATGTTACAAGTGGGGCACCTCAGGGCTCAGTCTTAGTGTTTTTGATTTACATCAATGACATAGATGAAGCGATAGTCAATAAATTACTTAAATTTGCTGATGATATTAAGGTCTTGGG
>NW_013667290.1:88396-102844 GCF_000517525.1 Limulus polyphemus | reverse complement strand
TGTTGCTAGCTGTGAAGAGGATGCTGCTGATTTACAAAATGATTTAGATCATATAGTGAGTTGAGCAAATAAATGGCAAATGGGCTTTGATTATAATAAGTGCAAGATAATGCATGTGAGTTATAATAGTTTAAATTATAAGTATGATTTCGATGGGAATAACCTTAATTGTGTTATGAAAGAAAGGGATCTTAGTGTAGATAGTTGATTAGTTTATTAAGCCATCCAAGCACTGTGCTGTTGGTAGTAGTAGGGCAAGTAGGATTTTAGGTTGTATCTACAGAAGTATTGAATATAAGTCTAAAGAGGTTATAATTTCATTGTATGGGTCACCGGTTAAGCCACATTTGGAATACTGAGATCAGTCATTGGGCTCCTTACCTTAGGAAATACATTGAATTGTTGGAAATTGTTCAGAGAAGGGTTACTAGAATGGTGCCTGGATGGAGAGGTTGTCATACGAGGAGAGGTTGAAATATTTCAAATTGTTTTCTATTGAAAACAAAAGAGTTAGGGAGGACCCGATTGAAGTGTTTAAGATTGTAAATGGAATATATAGTGTTGATGCATCTTCTTTTGGCAGGGTAGGAGTCATCTTCAGCTAAGACAGTTTTATTTTTCTAACAGAGTGGTTGGTATTTGGACTAGTTTGTCTTCGGATGTTGTGAAGGCAGTAAATTTAAGTGAGTTTTAATAGAACGTTTTTTAACTATATGAATGATAAGGGTTGGCTCTAAGATTTCTTCTTTAATTAATTTATTTAATAGTTTAGTTTAGAGGATGGGACAGACAAGATGAACCAATAGGTCTCTTGTTGTCCCAAAACATTGTGTTATGTTAGTTCATGTCATTGGTCTTTATTTAGGATGTGCTTAGAACTTTCCTTCTGAAGCGATAATAAGCTGAGAAATGTTTATATAGGTGTTATTTATTCTTTGTAGTTTTTATCTTCACTTTTTAAGCTACGTATGAGAAATTTTTATTCGTGTTCCTTTATCGTCGTATAAGTAGAATAGCAGAAACTAGTTTTGAAGATATTTCGTCGTTCGGTGTAGAGGCACGTACAATTTTGTTGAAGCCAGCGACGTGTCTCATTACATTGTGCTTTAACATGTGTATGGGAGTATAATCCTCAAGCAATCTCTACAATAGTATACCTCGACACAGAAGGTTAAGAGGTGACTTTAACTTATCGATAAATGTGGAATTAGCTTTAGATGTTGAGGAAGGTTTGTAAATAGCAGGTAAGAATAAACAAGGTTATGACTATGCGCATAAAACAGTTATGATATCTTTTCTCGAATTTCTAGAATTTATTCCGGTACTGAAAATGGAAAACATTAATACCAAATTAAAGGACAAAATGTTTAAAAGAAAACGGGGAAGGTTTATGTAGGAATCTGTCATATAAGAGTAAGGTTTCGGTAGTTAATGTCTTCTTTACGAGCAAGTTATTTTTATTAAAAGTGGAACACGATAATTAGCACAAGATCTGTTATTTGTGTTTTCTGAAGAAAATCTATATATTTATAACCTTCAACTTGTACATGGGCGTTTTGATCAGCAAGGTCATGTGGCCAGGTGGTATACTAGTTCAAGTGGGATTAGAGAATGCCATATAGCAGAACGTGAATGAATCAGATAGGCTTACTACTGAGAATGAAGAATTTGTGACAGTGACAAGAATAAGATAGATGTTAAACTGTTTAACATTTCACAGCAATGTGATAAAGAGAGTGACAATGATACGTTACTTTAAGGGAATTGTTGGAGACTCAAGCTGATGAATCTGGGGATATTGTATGCCAATGAACCTCGAATCGATTAGGGAGAAAGGAGGGCTGACTGAATGTGTAAATATGACTAATATCATAGATTATAATTAACTTAGTTTAAATATTGAGACCTTAAGACAGGCAAGGTGTAAGCAACAGGTAGAAAGTGGAGAAGTGAAAACCAAAATTCAAACTAATAAAATAAATATTTTAATTTTGATATATATTACTATTAGCCTTTGTTAAAATGAATGTGTTAACTTTGTTTGAAGTTAAGCACAAAGCTACACAATGGGCTATCTGTGCTCTGCCCACCACGGGTATCGAAACCCGTTTTCTAGCGTTGTAAGTCTGCAGACATACCGCTGTGCCACTGGGGGGCGAATGTGTTATATGTGTATTTCTTCTCCTATTTTCAATGAATTGTTTGTTTACAGATAACTTTCTGGAATTAAATGTTATTATGTTTTAAATAGCTTGTGGAACTGAGAAATCTATTACAAGAATTGCATCAAAGTATGAATAGGTGTGGCGGCTTTATAGTAGTCAATACATTTTTTGTAATTGTTTTAATTCAATTATTTCGGATAATAATGGAAAAGTAGTAGGTGGTAATTGTGTTAGACAGTTTTTATTTTATAATACGTCAAATATGTGCTGATAACATTCCTCGAAAAAGGAAACTGTTTTTTAATTATCTTTTTCATCAAAAGGTCATATACAGTGTTGATTTGGGAGATTGTAATTATATCCTGAAAGAGGAGATGGACAGATTCCTTTTCATCATTATTGAGTTTATCACATTGGGTTTTAGTTAATGTTATAAATTTTAATAATTTGATGGAGTATTTAAGGTTTATATCCAAGTAATAAAAAGTTTACTTAATATTGATTTTTATAGACAGAGTTAGTTGAGAGTCAAATTTATATATATATATATATTTAAGTATGACGATATCTTAAGTTACACAGTTTCATAATTCAAGAGGCTCCATTTTACTGGTCCCCCAGTGTGTTGTCGGTAAGTTTACGAGCTTACAATGCTAAAATTCAGAGATCGATTTCCCGCGATGAACAGCTTTGGTATAGCTTTGCGCTAAAATACCACCAATAAGAACAACCGTTTTACTGATCCTTTTATATTAGATGTTTTTCAGTTCTCTAACGACGTCATTGGTCCAGTTCATTGGATTTTTAGTAGTAGTTTAACTCATGAGGAAGAAAACGTTAGATGTAAAGCAAAAAGTATTTTGAATAAAATTAATAAATTAAAACGGCAAATTGAAAAGAGTCGTCATAGAAGAATTATCATGTTTTTGGAGCGATCGAAACAAAAACTGTTCGATTATTTTCGTCAACGTGGACAAGCTGAAGTTATAATAAACATCAATATCAACACACAGAAATTGTCACTTTCTGACGAAAACGGACGAGATGTATTTGGAAAATTCGAATAGGAAGAATACTTTGTGATGATTGTTTTACAAATAATTTGCCTCTGAAGATGTTTGTACAAGAGGTATAGGAAAACTTTAGATTAGAACGGAAAGTTTGCCTTTTACAACTACATGTCCAACGGTAAATCACTAGGGTAAGATAGATTTACATAAGATATTTTTCTCAAGGTATATTTTTTCAAGTTAATTGTATTCTTAAGCTTATTCGAAGTATAAGCGATTTAGTAGATCATGTGAAATACTGAATACAGAATTATTGCTTTAATATGCCGGCCCGGGATGGTCCTGTGGTTAGGGCGCTCGACTCGCAATCTGCGGGTCGCGGGTTCGTACCCCTCATCCCACCAAACATGCTCGCCCTTTCAGCCGTGGGGACGTTATAATGTAACGTTCAATCCCGCTATTCGTTGATAAAAGAGTAGCCCAAGAGTTGTCTGTGAGTGGTTATGGCTAGCTGCCTTCCCTTTAGTCTTACACTGCTAAATTAAGGACGGCTAGCGCAGATAGCTCTCGTGTAACTTTGCGCGAAATCCATAACAAACCTTTAATATGCCCCCCCCCCCCAGTGGCATGTTCCGGGTGGGATATCAGTATTAGATGAGATCACAGTTGTGTCATACGATTTTATTGGATGTCACGTTTTGAACTGGTTTACATGGGTAAACATTATTTAGGTATTCTAATTATAGCAAAATAAAGTATTACTTATTTGTTATGTTAGTTTCCCTTTGTTATTGACCTATGGTTTAAATTAATTTCAAGTATTTTAAGTAGAAATTTAAGTGTAGATCAACAGAAAGAACACGCAACTAAGTATTAAGCAAAACTGCCTGAACGTAAACAGTATATATATATATATATATTTACATTCCTTGGCTAAATTTTTCGAAAGGTGTTCGTATCGCATTTAATTATCAAGCATAAAGGAAAGAGTATTAAGCAAAACTGCCTGAACGTAAACAGTATATATATATATATATTTACATTCCTTGGCTAAATTTTTCGAAAGGTGTCGTATCGCATTTAATTACCAAGCATAAAGGAAAGATTAAGTTTTGATTATACTTTCATTTTCGTAGATCAAGAATTAGTAATCACACTGGGGGGTCATTTTATTTCTACCAATTAATTGGAAAATTGGTGAGTAGAAAAGGTGCTAACTATGTTATTGCATCTAGATTTATAAAATGAACTTATAAGGTCTGTATATACTTAATATAAAATATTTTAATTTTTAAAAATGGCATTTAATTGGGTATTTTCAACAGATTAATGCTACTGATTTTGATCTTAACCACTCAGTTTGCATTTTGCTTTTAACATATACAATAAATTGGTGTGCATTTTGAAACGTTGAATTTTATTACTTATTTTATGAAAGTTGTGCACAAGAATGGTCATAGAATATATTATATAATATGTGCATTCGGTTATAAAACTGGATAAATATAACTCCAGTTTTTTTCATTTCCTTAGAATAAAAACTAATCAACCTTCTCTCTACTATTAAATTAAAGAAGTTCTCATGAAAAAATTATTCTTTATTAGCATGGCATATTCTAAAGCTTAAAAACGTTCTTGAAATATTGTGGGTTAAATATGGTTTATATGACCAATAGCGGACAGACGCTATTATTTGCAATAAATTCACTCACACCATAATGCGACTTGACTTAAGCATGAAATATTGAAAACAAGATCAATGTATATTATTTGAATTAAACACAAACCAAAATATTCTTATCTACATATGATTTCAGTTTTTAATAAGTTTTTCTCAACAGAGAAATACAGGCATTAACCAGAAATAACTTATACAAATAAAGATAAATGAAAACTATTTGGAATAGAAAAAATTATTTAATTTTATGTTTGAATTCAGTGAAAATTTATTATGGGGCCTATTTAAAATTATCAGCGGAAATAAAAACATTGCCCTGAATTAAAATGCAAAATTAAATTAATTTTCCATTGTTTGGTTTTTATTATGCACAAAGCTACACAAGGGCTCTGCCCACCACGGGTACCGAAACCCGGTTTCTAGCGTTGTGAGTCCGCAGACATACCGCTGTGCCATTTGGGGACTAATTTTCTATTTAGAATATTTTTAACCTTTTGCGTAATTTTTCTCAAACTATAAATTATTTTTGAGTCTTTTGGGCAAAGACCAAATTCTCAAAATCACTATTGTAAGTTTTTATTGAGTAATTATACTATAATTGTAAAGTAATAATCTACGAACGTTGTATTACTTCATTTCAAAAGTACTATTATATTTCATTAAATATTTCATAACTTAATTCCGCTACGAAAAACTAATAATCGTTACATTATTGAAGTACAACGATATCTTTACTAAACTATTCATATTAATACTGGTAAAAAATTCATATTCAAAAGAGTAATGTACGTACGCTCACGACATGTAAAAATAAGCTCCGTCTCTGAATTTTAGAAATACATTTTTTTACCATATGGATTATGGATAGTGCATTTTCAATCTTCCAGTACATTCTATCTTTGAAAAATAAATATTTTTGAACAGTTATTGGAGTAACTAAAAATTTTATGAAAAGTTACTGGAATAACTAAAAATTTTATGAACATTACATTATCGTAAACAAGTCAAAACAAACAAACCTAGAAAATGCAATTATTTCTTTGGGAAAATAGAGTGACAGTTTGTTTATTTTCCAGCACAAAGATACACAACGTAATAACTGTGCTCTACACACCGCGAGTATAGAAACCTGTATAAGTCCTCAGAATTACCACTGGAGTAACAGAAAAAATAACTTTAAAAAAACGCTGGCAGATGACGATAGATTTTTATCTAAAAGCAAGAACAATATAAATATATATTCAAGAAAGGTTACTCTCGTTTCATGTATGAAATTTCGAAAGTAAACAAATGGTTGTAACTAACCATAAATTTGTTTACATGTCTTTTTTTTTCCTATTTATTTGCTTCGTTACATAACTGTTATTCTATCTAGTGTCATTTACAAATCTAATATATATAAATCAAGAAATTGCTATTTTGTTTTTTAATGAGAATAATTATTGTAAGAATTACCTGAACCTAGGATATATCATATTTTATGTTACAATCTTCCTTTATAGCTTCTAAAAATAAATAATATAAATACATGCGAAGATAAGTTAAGCTAAGCACACAAAATAACAAAATACATCAAAGCACGTAACTATATTATTACCATGATATATAAATATATATATGTGTGTGATTATCTATAAAATGCTTTCCTATTAATAGAAATGTAACTACAGAAAATAAAAAGAATCATAATTTAAATGTCAAAAATTACTCCTCTTATTTACTAGTTAGGCACCCCAACTATTAAAAATGTTATGGTCTGAATAACAAGAATAGTAGCAGAATCAGCTTAACTTTTAAACCAACAAACCGCTTTTTTCACAGTGTAAATTACTGGACAAAGAGTGCTTGCTCAAAGTATAGTATCAAACATTATTTTACTTTAGCTGGTGTTTTAACACATTTGTTTCAACTTCACAACTTTATTACGTGGAGTGAAATCTGATAATTTCACTGCTCCTTCTAAAATTTTAAATATTTAATAAGCACATATAGCCTCTCATTTATGAAGAAAATATTAAGTTAATTTATATTCTAATTTAATATAATAATTAAGGCAGAGAAGTTAGGACTTTCAAGGATGTCACTTATATCAGAGTGATGATAAGAAAGGCTTTAGTAACTCCAGAAAAAATGAAGACAAAGGTGAACGTAACAAACACACAGCAACGGCGGTAGATGAGCGATTTCTTTAAAAGCATGTAAGAAACAGTGAAGATTATTTTGCTAAATTATGTTGATGAAAAATGTTATAAATCAAAAAAATTATAAATGATGACTATTTACAATTGAAAATAAAGTACTTGAGCATTACGTCACTCCGAAGTTCACTGAATTAGACATTGTTCAGTTGAATAAATTTAGAATTACTAATAGATCAGAAAGCAGAAATCGTTGTGCGGGATTGAATCGAGTAAGATAAAGAAAGATAAATAAACTTTGATCGATATTCATATTCTTATAATTGTCAGTTTGGTTTAAAGTGAGCAAAACAACTGTATAGAAACAAATAACTACATCTGCAAAAAATATGGTTGAAGAAAAGCGGACTTTGTCATCATTCACCGTTATTTGAATAATGAATGAAAAAGAACAAGAGACAGCATTTGTGTATTTTTCAAGATGAGCAAAACATAGGGTATTAATAGCAGAAAAAAAAATCAATTGAGAGGTGATCGAGGGTAGATAGTTTTGAAATGAGGAAGCATTAAATATTATATCAACATTGAACACTAATATATGTGAATTAATCAGAGGTAAACAACAGGCCCTAGAGTTATTAAAATACTTTCTTACGGAGATTATTTCGTAGCTTTAGAAAATATTTTGTTTTTAGAAGCTCAAGTTTTATTGTTATTCGATGATGTTTGTGGTTGTTGTACCTTTAACTATATTCGGATCTGATGAGAATAATCTCCTACTTTGTATTGCTAAAACATTATAAGCAAATTCTTAACTTTATTCAAAAATGTACAACTTTAAGGCCAAAAGTATTTCTACGAGACTTTAGTGTTTGCGTGTTTTGTAAGGGCTCTAGAATAAATGAATCAAAATCGAACATTTTACTAACATGTAATCACCCGCTTACTGGGAGAAAAATGTAGACATTCTTGTGATTACAACACTATTTTATATCGATCAAACCCTAGAATCAAGCTATGCGGAGTCTTTATTTGTTTGTTTTTTGACAAAACAAAATTCCATGTTTGATCAAATTGTTAATTACTATAGATGTGCCTTTAAAATTGTATAGACGAAAAATGTGTACGTAATCTTTACCCGCTATATTTATTGGGTGATTAGAGCGTAAGATTACTGATATCCTTAGATCCTTAGTGGGTCAGCGGTAAGATCACAGTGGATAGAGCATAAATAGACATTTGCGTAGCCTTACACTAAAAACAACAACATTGTTTGTTTGTTTGTAGTTAAGCACAAAGCTACACAATGGACTATCTGTGGTGTGCCCATCACAGGTATCGAAACTCGGCTTTAAGCGTTAAAAGTCTGCAGACGTACCGATGTGCCACTAAGGGATAATTAACAACAATAATAAAACATGATTTACGCCCTTGTTATCAAGCTACTTTTTAATTAAAGCGAATGATTAAACTAAGGTTAATATAGACTACAATTTATGAACATTGGTAATTTGAAATTTGGTAAATATATGTTTTCCCAGACTTATCATGGTGATAGGCTTAACCTACAAGACACACTGAGCAAGGCAGATATATTTCATAATATTGTAACATACGTCTGTACTTTACATCTCATACGTAAGTGATATAATGATAATATGGTTGTATTCTATGGTTGTTGTTTTTAGGTCTGTGTTAGAAAAAACATTTTTCAGCATCATCGTCGTTGACACACCTACAAACCAACATTAAAACATAAGTCTCTTTAATTATCAAACTCTCTGTCTCTCTTTTATTTTAGTAACTTCCTTATGGTTGCCGTGGATTTTCTTCCTGTCTTTCAAGTTTACTGTAAATGGCTAACTCATTTTGAAAGTATTGGTTTAAAAACTTGATCTAATATTTAAAACGCTAAATTTTAGTTCAACTAATGTTTCAATATGTGTGATTACAGCAATATTTAGAATCTGAAACATTATTAATAACATACATGGCATCTATTTCAAGCAACTTGAGTTGAGATGACAGGATTAAACATGTGCTTTTTCACAAATGCAAAAAAATTAGATGGGACATTATTTAGGTGTTTGAAACAAATTTGATAGAAATGTGGATAATCATCTCGTTGTGATTACTTGAATTGAAGTATAGTAATACTGGAAGTAGATTGGATATATGTTAAAGATAGCAAGCTTATTCTTTTGTAAATAAAGATTTGGACTCGGTGGTAGGCAAACTATGTTCTCTGTTGTTTTTATAGTTATGGGATACGGACTACCTAACGATACCAAGGGCTAACAGATTAAATTCGTTCAAACATATGTTGATATGCTTTTTTCAATTAACTTTGGCTGGGGATCTATGTATCTATTCGAAGAATTGAAGAAATCATAAGAGTGAATGGTCATG
The DNA here is from genome assembly GCF_000517525.1 of Limulus polyphemus. Taxonomy (NCBI): domain Eukaryota; kingdom Metazoa; phylum Arthropoda; class Merostomata; order Xiphosura; family Limulidae; genus Limulus; species Limulus polyphemus. The sequence goes on along the minus strand of NW_013667290.1, from coordinate 93,444 downwards.
TATCACGTTGGTATTTTATGATCTTATAATATTTCTGTTAGAATAAAGGGCATAATATATTAGTAAAATAAACAAAGAAGTCTGAAACAAAACAGATGTTGTACATGTCAAATTAAACACAAAAGACCTTTACTTGCTTTTAATAGAAAAATAGTGCAATTCACTTTAAGACACTATTATTCAAGTATTAAAGAATTTAGATATTCAACGTACAGAAAAAATTGCAAAATAATCAGTTTGACATGTAAAAAACTTAATAATTTTCAAAGTAAAAGGTAAGCAATACTGATTTCCGTAAAATGTTTTAATACTTGCATTATTGCTTAATTTGTGAAATTCAAACTATTGTTATGTAATAAGAAGTAACTAATTCATAATAATAAAAGGGCGTATCTCTATGTCTGTGTGTGATCACCATAACTCCAAGAGGAAAAAACCTAGAAACCTGAAATTTTGCACCCATACTAAATGGGCCCTGAGGGTGTGCATCTGGGTATTATTATACGTGTGCACATGTTTTCAATGAGGCAAGCTAGCAAAAAGTACATAGAAATGAAATGGTTCCTTATATTACAAATATAAATCACAGAGAGACAGACACGCACATGTGTGCGTGCGCTCATGCGCGTGTGCACGTGTGTGTCTGTGTGTATGTGACCACCATAGCTCAAAGAGGAAAGAACCTAGAAACCTGAAATTTTACACCCATACTAAGTGGACCCTTAGGGTGTGCAACTGGGTATTATTACTTATCCATGTGCATATGAGCGCGTGCATCTTTTTATGAGGCATGCTAGCGAAAAACCACATAGAAAAGAAGGAGTTCCTTATATAACAACTTCAAAAATATGGAAAAGCCAGTGCGTTTTGGCAACAATGCGTTCCAACAATTGCTTTTATGTTATGTTGCTTAGCAACAAAATTATATAAGTTATACATTTATGCTAAAATGGGTTCAGAATACACACACTATCAACATACTAATCCGAGCGAAACCGGGTACTTTCGCTAGTATTTACTGTAAATACACCTCTCATGTGAGTGTGGACATCCAACTTAAACAATTGACAACATTATACATTCGTGCCCTAAACGCATCTTTTCGGGAGGTATTGGTGACCTTCATGCGGTGACGCTCAACTTCATCAAATTGATCTCAGCCATCAATATACAACTCTAATTTGCTGTTGTAACAATCCATACAAAGAAGAAGAGGATATTAACTAAAGTTTTAGCCTAATAATTCTCTTTTGAAAAATGTAAAGAGCAATTATTTAATAAATTCAAAAGGCTTTTTTTTTAACTGAGCTTTCAGGTCTTAATATTTAATGATCATAAATCTTTTCTTAATACATAATTCATATTAATAAACTCAATACATTAAATTCGGTATACTTCGGTATAGTTAAACCAAAACTGTACGAACTTTCTTGTATATTTAACCGAAAACTTTTGTAGGACAAGTCAAGTTTAACATAAATTCTACATTTGATTCATAATATGATAAATATTCTATATAAACAAATAAAGATTTCACAAAATAATTATGTTAAGAATGTTACAATTATACATATGCTTGAAGATTAGACTTCAATCATTGAATTTCATCTGTGTTCTTTCAGGAGGGTTTGTAATACCCTCTAATCAAGTTTAAACAATGTATTTGCTGTGCATATACAACGTACAAATTTATAAAAACAGTTTAAATAGATTATTACTGATTAGTAAAACAAGTAAGTAGGTGATAAAATACGCGAGTGAATACTGACTCTTAGTCCAGTTATAGATTTTAAGATTGACGCTGCTATACTTGGAATCATTTAAGCAATATGTGAAATAATATAAAAAAGACAGATTTTGTTTTATGTAAAACAAGCAATCGCATTTCAGTTATACAGAACGTTTGCCCAAATTTTGTTAATATTCAAAACTACGACGATGTATGTTTTAAAATAGATTACTATCTTTCAAAATCAACGTGTGCTTGTATAAATCATACCTTACATCACTCGTTCAATGTAGGTTAACATAAAATGTACATTACACATGTGTACATAAACGAATTGTATACGACAAATACTTAAATTACAAGACATTTGACGCACCTTGTCCATACTTCCTAATCTGATCGTCAGTGTTCCCAGAATAGGCTATGAATAACATTCCCTCTATATTTTGAACTATGACTCGTGTGACAAAGTCACATCCATATACGCAGTTAGTATCAATGCGTAACATTTAAGAAATTCAATTTGATATTTTAAGCAGATGAATTGATTTTACAAAAAGTTATACCGAAATAATACCCAGTTTTGCAATCTTTAAATTTAGTAGTTGAATCTTAACTTATGTTAAAAATGCCATAGTATATTAACAATATTATGTCTATGTAGATTGCATGACATTCAACACATCGGTGTTTTGTGTTTTATTAACTCACAATAATTGTATTTTTAACTTCAACTATTATTATATCCATTTAAACACAAGTTTGTTTTTTATAGTGTAAGCAAAACATAAAATGGTAAGTGTTACATACTTGTTTTACTTAATTTACATAACAGAAAATCTGCTTTGAAAAAATTAAATTTGTGCCTGAAATTCTTCTACTGAAAATCATGCAGTTTCTGTATATTTAGAATACATATTATCTGATGAAACTGTGTCTGTTTTACAAAAACTGTTTTGCAAAACATTACATTCAATATATATTAACGTTTTCATTTTGACAGTCTCTGCATTATATACATTAGTTTAGCGTAAGCACTTTTGTTTTCTAACGCAAACTTACACAATTGATTATCTGCGTTCCGTATACCGCGTGAACCTAACTCCACATTATAGCGTTATAAGTCTCAAAACTTAACACAGACCTAACAAGAATTACTTATATAAACTTCAAAGTCATAAAAGAACAGATAGACAAAACTTTTGTTTTTATAGCTATTCTAATAATTGTGATATTTAATTTTTCTGATCATGTTTTGAATATAATAAAAAAAGTGTTACCTCATGGTTTAAATTTTTTAATTTATCTTCTAAAACTTAAACTTCAGAATTATCTGTTATCTTTTGAATAATTACTACAAGTTTCAAAACAAAAAATAGGGGATAAAAACACAATGAATCATTTAATAGTGTTATAACTCAAATACATGGATAGCTGTACTACTGCTAAATACTAAAACCTTAAATATGGACTATAAATCATATAGTCTAAGCAAAGAATTACTAGCAAATAAGAAACATAGGAAATATGATAGAATAGTCATGTTGAAACCCGATAAAGGCAATGGAATAGTTTCTCTGAATAAAACAAATTATATTTTTGAAAATTTATAACATTTTAGTATATAACAATAAATTATTTAATCAAAAAGAGATCCAAAGACTAGAAAAAGGAAATTAGATAATAATGTCAATTAAAAAGTATGATATCACAAAACGAATATACAAAGATATGACCAATAAGTATTGTACATAGTGTTCTTCAACTAGATATGCAAGATTTTCCAATATTGTTAATATAAATCCATATAATCATGAGTTAACATTTTTAGACCATTACATATCTACTGAATACATGATTGAAAATAGTTTCGAATTTTCTAATGATGTGTAAAACGTACAGTTTGATAAGAATTTTTGTACTCTAATATCCCCTGTGGAAGAGAGTTTGTTTCTTTGTTTTGAATTTCGCACAAAGCTACACGAAGGGCTATCTGCGCTAGCCGTCCCTAATTTAGCAGTGTAAGACTAGAGGGAAGGCAGCTAGTCATCACCACTCACAGCCAACTCTTGGGCTACTCGGCTGAAAGGGCGAGCATATTTGGTGTGACGGGGATTCGAACCAGCGACCCTCAGATTGCGAGTCGAGTGCCCTAACCACCTGGCCATGCCGGGAAGAGAGTTTAAAGCAAACAATTGACGTATTATATAATATTAGTTCCCAAAATGTATTTTTTCTTTTTGATAATAATATTGATGGAATTGAAATTTGGTCAAGATTAGTATTACTGGTTATCAGTGTGCTTCTTTACCACTACCAAAAACAACTTTTTGAAAATTGCTAACTGAGCTTTAAGCCTTTATGTTATCTAGGATATAAGAATGACATTTTTTGTTATGATTAGTTAATCTAGAAATGTAAGTCAGTCTTTACAATATCTTAATAATGAACAAAAATGAGATGCATTTATACATAATAATGATTGTAGAATTGAATATGACGTATAAAATAAAAAATCTTAACAGGTTTATACTTTAATCTCAATGTGGTTAAAACATTAAATTTATCATACTTATAAGACAGCTAGCACGTATTAATATATCCATAATGAAGGAAGTAATATTAAAATGGTTTTGAATACAAATGACTTTCTAGATAATGTTATATGTAATTAACGGATAAAGTCAGCCATGGCAAACATATATTAAATGTAAAATAAAAATGATTCATAGGTTAATTATGTAAATTTTCTCGTAAAACATGTCCAAAAATTAAGTTAAATTAGTTTTTAAGGCTGAAAATTGAGCTAAACAATTTTTGGGTATGAAAATAAAATTACGTGATAGAAGAGATTTCGTAAAAAACAGACGTTATTGGTTAATACATTTAAACCAGAGCAGAATAACATGAGTTCAGTAGCTGTGCTATTAGTATAATATAGCAGTTATTAAAAAATACTGTCAATTCATTTAATAGATAACAAACAAGAAAATATAATGATCAATTAGAAATATTGGAGGCATATTTCTTGTTTACGCCCTTCGATGACTCAACGATAAGTATAAGGGATTATAACGATAAACAACGGTTTCGAAACCCGCAGGGTACAGATAATCCATGGTGAAGCTATCTGCACAACAACAACGAAATAAAAAAAAATGTTTTTTTGTTTTCATAGACATTAAGATTAATTACATAACAAGGGAACAAGATTGTTTTTTTTTCATAAGCTTTAGAATTAACGTTAATATATATATATGTGCTTCCGCTGAAGATGCTTAAGATGAAAAAAATCGATGTTTCGACAACCCTATGATCT
>NW_013667290.1:83173-87348 GCF_000517525.1 Limulus polyphemus | reverse complement strand
AAAATCAGCATTCTTGCAACTGATGATCGTTCTTGCATTCTTACGTTTCATGAAATGGCTCTTAGGGCATACTTAATTTACTCAATCAAGTAAGATAATACTGTGGGGGGTGAGGATAATGGGACATCAATATCTGCTACAAGCACGCTATCATTCATTCAAGCTCTGATATAAACGTTAACATCAAACACACTGCAGAGCAATTTAGTAAAAGATGCAATGATCTCTTGCATTGACAAGCTTATGGAAATTGGTTTGTATGTCTATGTTGTTGCATAATATCAAATTACTACATTCGGAAGATGTTTAGAGAACTGGACGTGGCCTGTGAAGAGTCATATTTCCGCATTCACAACAAACGCATTTTGGTATTTTATGATACACTTCACGTTATAAAGATCGTTGCAGAAATACCAACTACATCATTCTCCAGAAGTTGCCAGCTGGGACGATATTGCACCTTTTTATTCACACGACAAACAATGCAAATTTCGACTTGCTCAGCATCTTCGCCAGAAACATGTCGATCTTCCTCTTACTCTCAATAATGAAAGTGGAGCTTGCAGCACAAGTACTGAGCTACTCTGTAGATGCAGGTATTAAAACGTATGTAACAAACGACATAATAGCCGCCAAAACTGTTGGAACTCTTTTTTTTGTATTGTGTATATATGGACCTATACTCGACACATTCAATTCCAACGAAGTGGTAACACTAAATAGGCCGGTGTGTGCTTTGAATGCAAAATTATGTAATTGGGAGTTTCAAACTGATTGTACCACGTAGTTGCGAAACCTGAAAATTGTGAATAACAAAGACGTTGACGTTACCAGAACGATCCGTTATATTATTGACTGGCAGCAAGCAACTGCAGCTCTTCAAATTTTATGGCAAGAACTTTCTAGTACAGAGTTTAAGTTTTAAGACCAAGACCGATGAATAAGGATCCACTGTAGAATTACCTTTGTGTGAATTGCATGCAAAGGGGTCACCTGTGACCACCCAACTATTTTCAGTTTAAGCTAAAGCCTGTGATGACAACAGAGACGTAGATGTGGATCAGCTAATGCTGAACTTGGCACAGTTGGGTCAAATGTCTAAACCTGACGTAACCAGCACCTCAGCGTTCGTTTTCTTCTTCATCAACAACTTCTAATCTGTTTTTATTTGAAGCTACAATCAACGAGTTTTCATACAAGTCATCTGAAGGTCTTCCAATTGTACAAGAGAATGACATTCTAAGGTACAATAGAATTTTATAGATTTATGATTAATTGCTGAGTAAGCTGCAAGAACAACATCCACAATGAAGTGTATGTGAAAAGTTGATTGAAAATGAAAATTCCTTCTTAAACATCACAAAGAAGATTTTCATATCATTTAAGGCATACGAAAGGCAAATATCAACTATCCACGATTTGTGTATCCCAACTGAAGAATTTGTTAAGTACAAAAAGAACTGTAGAATACATTCCTCACATCATTTATATTCAGAAATGTTACAAGAGCATTTGATGGAAATAATAGAATATAAAATTTAAGAATATGTAACTGCACCAGAGTTTTGTTCACACCAAACTAGTGATTTTGGTTTGAATTTTTTTGTGAGGACAAGAGCCTGTTACATTTTAAATTACTTAAATGATAATCAGAATAATTTAATTGGTAGGACAAGAAAGAAAAACAATTAAATTTATCCACAAATAAAAACATTAAAAACATATCCATTGTTTTAGGTACTTGTAAATAATTATTGTTTCAGATTATAAGTGTGTGTGAGTATTTCTGTATTATTTTATGTTATCAGCGTAACAATTTCTGAATTAATTTATATTTGTTAGGCTTTGAAATAAATGCTATATTTGTTACAATCAATCCACCATATGTTGATTTAGTTTTGAATTTGTTTGTGAGGATATAAATTTGATAAACCCTTAAAGTGTTTAAATTGCAATCAGAAACATTCATTATCAAAATTCATTGAAATTCATTATGCACCCTTAGATATCGAGCCATATAGGGCAGGCTCACCACTAGAGGCGCCACCAACTATGGCAAGCCCATACTTTTAGCGTGTTTTGGGCCTACTATATAGTTTACTGAAGGTTCTGCTACTGAATCTTAGCTCCCACTCCTGGAAAAATTCTTGCGATGCTCTTTTAACTAACCAGTTACTGTTGCTGTCTCAAATTAACTTGAAACTACAATGAAAGTAAAAGTTCATGCAAAGAATGGGAAAATTGCGACCGGGTTAGCAGTGCAACATGGTATATCCTCGATTCCTAGGTATAAGTTATACTTCATTAGAGCTACGTTTTGCGAGATTTGACTCAGTTTTTTAGAACGTTTATGTTTTCCCAATCTAAATAATGTTAAGTTGAACAAATGTGATCACTATAGGTGGAATATAACACTTTTCTTTCCAATCTTTGTGTTCTTCAAGACGGGTTTTCAACACCACCTTGAACACTCATGACATAAATACAGCACCCAATAATAATTTTCCTTTAAAAGTAAGCTCGTTTCAATGTAGTTTCTTGATTCCGAATGGTTCTTTGTGGTAGTTTCCAACCTTTTTATATTTTGTGCGACGATGCACCATTGAATTCATATAAAAATCCAATGGAAACAAACACATTAGTAGTTGAGTGTGTGGTGTCATAATACTGTTGGTGACATGGCATATGTAAGTATTCCTCAAGGAAATGGATTATTCCCATTTTAACTATAAAACATCCTCACCCCCTACCTCAAAATAAAATGGCATGACTATTGTTACACTTCTCATTTTCGGTGTTCGTGATATTTTCATACCATTGTCGTAATAATATAATATCGGCATGTAATGCTTCAATGCAATTATTATTTATTCTCTACTAATGTTGCACTCTATCGATTCCTCCAAAAAACGTTTATCGATCTATATATTTTGTATTTGAAATGCTTAGAATGCTGACATAATTGTACAACTTTCAGATGAAGCTATGGGTCGTTGTCTGTGATCTTTGTTTCTATTAGTTTTTTGTTTTTGTTTTAGAATTAATTTACCTAGTTGTATAAAGTGAAAGAAGTAAGACATAACAAAACTAAATATCATTTCTCATATAGGTGTACTTTGTCTCTATCTTGAATAATTGATAAGAATGATGATTGTTTTTACAAGTTACAACTACACAATAATTCAATATTATATATCAATAATAGTCTGTACTAATTATGTAACGTAGTAAGCTAATATTCAACATAGTAGTTCTGCCAATTACGATACCCTGGCGCAGCAAATGCATTGCATAGTAGTTCTGCCACTTACAATACACTAGCGCAGCAAATGCATTGCATAGTAGTTCTGCCACTTACGATACCCTGGCGCAGCAAATGCATTGCATAGTAGTTCTGCCACTTACGATACCCTGGCGCAGCAAATGTATTGCATAGTAGTTCTGCCACTTACAATACCCTGGCGCAGCAAATGTATTGCATAGTAGTTCTGCCACTTACGATACCCTGGCGCAGCAAATGTATTGCATGGTAGTTCTGCCACTTACGATACCCTGGCGCAGCAAATGTATTGCATGGTAGTTCTGCCACTTACAATACCCTAGCGCAGCAAATGCATTGCAGTAGAATTTTCCAGTTACATATGCTGACATATAGGATGGGAATTTGCACATTATGCACATGTTGATGTATATTTATAGCTGTGTGAGCTATAACGCAAGATGTAAATCGAACCTCAAATCTAGTATATCATACACGGTATTATGCATGCCTCCACTTACACGCGTTGTGACACAAAATGAAGACTTCAATGGGCATCAAAGAACTTTTATTACGACAGAAATATTTACCGACGACTGTCCAGATCACCAAAATGCGACGAAAGTATTAATTACCGAATACTAACATCCCTAGCAAAAGTATGCTATTTCTATTTCACCCAATACGTTTTCAGCAAGGTTTTACCTTTGTAAAAATAAATTATAGAAAAATCAATATTGGATGCGTGTGACGGTGAAGGGTTAATTTTTCTTTGATATTTGAAGGATAGTAGTTAATTGAAGAATTGTACTATCTCTGGACGTCAAAATGTATATTGTGGTATCTTCAGGTTTACTGATTTGTCGTCGAATAATCAACTAGGAACAGCGGAATAACGGAAGTCTTGCCACAGAAT
>NW_013667290.1:67963-83163 GCF_000517525.1 Limulus polyphemus | reverse complement strand
GGGCTACCTGCGCTGGCCGTCCCTAATTTAGCAGTGTAAGACTAGAGGGAAGGCAGCTAGTCATCATCACCCACCGCTAACTCTTGGGCTACTCTTTTACCAACGAATAGTGGGATTGACCGTCACATTATAACGCCCCCACGGCTGAAAGGGCGAGCATATTTGGTGGGATGGGGATTCGAACCTGCGACCCTCAGATTGCGAGTCCAGCGCCTTACCCACTTGGCCATGCCGGGCCTCATCTGACTTGCCAGAAGAAGATATCGTTTATTTCTGTACAGTATGCTCTGTATTGCAGCAATATTTCTAACGAGAAAGTGCATTTGATGTCCTAGTTCTATGAGTAACTTCAGTGAGAGAAGCATAAAGGATCTCTGGACCGACTTTTTATACTTAGACTAAATACTAAACATTTAGAGAAGTTTTAAGACATTTTACATATATTAAGAAAGGTGGTGGGAAACACGTTGTATGCTTGCATACCATATTCTCTTGTTCTTTAAGCCAACCCAGTCATCCCTAACCTTTATAACTTAAAATCCAATTAAAACATTTCGGATATCAGACAAAAATAATATTTTTTAAGTTACTTTCACTTACACCACCACATTTAAAAATTGAACAAGAACTAAAATTTCACATGACAAAAGATCACAAGTTGAAACAGTAAATTAACATAATAATATAACCTAAAAATGCTCTTTGAAAATAAAAAGAAGCGGAAATATCACTAATATAAAAAAATAAAATATATGAAAAAGGAACAGAATTAAAACATATCTTAAAACTTAAATGCCACTGCTACAATATAGAAATACATAAAGAACAATGAAATGCTTTTTAACAAAAAATTAAAGCCCTTTAACATAGATACAATGTAACAATAAAACATAAAATGTTAAAATCCATTATACGAGCCAGGGTAACAGTTTACTGATGATTACATTACATTATCGCCTCTTTCACTGTATAAATTTCTTACAGAATTTACCTTATAAAAAAGACGTGGATATAACCTACTTTTGTCTTTCAGGTGCATTAGGAACATCTTGAGCCAAGCACTTCAAACACTCGGTTTTTGGTAGAAGCATACCCAAAGGAACGCTATAAGTTCTTTAACATATAAATATATGATTAAATGTTGCAATGATTGTAACAGATGTAGTAGATGCGGTTGTGAATGTAATGGATGTTCAGTCAAAATGAAACTAGCATGGAAGAAAACCAGGAGACAGCCAATGACGTCAATGCCTAGAAAGGAGTCCAAAGAGCAATGGTGTTTTACATGGAGTTGATGAACCAAGAAATTGAATATAATAAGCAATAAAGGTACGCTACAAATGGAAGGAGCTCAGAATAGACCAGACAAAATGATGGAATTGAATTATCTTCCTCATGTCTGTAACAGTTCTAATGGGTAAAATAATGAACAAGATAAAGACAAAGACAGAGGAGACAGTAAATCAGCTACATTGTGGGAAACTGCAAAGTTTCTTTCGATGAAAATAGATATCACAAATAATCTAACAAGTAAAAACATTTAGCATACAATGAAGGTTTATTGTTTGAAGAAGAAAAATAGAGCAAGAATTACACCTTTTGCATTACAGCATTGAAACAAATATCTCACATCATTATCTCAATAGACCCTGTTAGTTTGTTGGAAGATGTCATCAAGAGCTTGAGTGATTCTCATGTTTCAGAACCGGAAATACTATGCAATTTTCTACTGCAGAAATTAACACACAAAAATTTGTTTCTGGCTCTGTTGTGTACATCTTCACCTCCGAGTTGAAATTGGAATTGTGTAGCATTGAACAGAAGGCAAATGAAAGCTCCTGGGGATGTTTGATTCTTTGAAGAACGCTAATGAGCTGTTTTCTACTGTTAGAGCTGTCCATCAATATGAAGATATTCTGGTAAAGCATGTTGTGAAGTTTGTTTTATCTCCTCAGAATATTTCAATGTTACCATGGGACACAAAGAATGTAAATGATGATGGTGAGGAACTATGGTATGACTATCTCCTTAAGATCGGATCATAAAGGTTATTTATCATGTAGAAAAACTGCAAAAGCATTGATGGATTGTGATATGAAAGCAAGAAAGACCGTCGATTGCGTGTCGTGTACTCTTCTATACGATAATTTAACTGTAATTAGAGTAATTGGGTCTTTTAACGACCCTCAGATACTGGATGAATGTTGGAAACGTCTTTGAAAAATTGAGTACGTTCTGAAGCTGAAATATGACAAACACATAACATCTTCAAATTATGTCAGTCATAATATTGTATATTTACTCATGATGCATACGGCATATTGCATACGGCTTATTGTCTTTGAGTACTGAATCATCATCTTTGAACAAAGATGCTGATGTACAATTTATCCAATTCTAAAGCTCTAATTTCATTGAATTATAAAACGAAATTCGACCAACACTATTGAACCTTATGATAAATAAGAGATACTCTTCAATTGCAACGGCAATTGAAATTCTTTTAGGCAGGATTAGAGTAAATTAATCTATGATACCTTTTTTCCCCCTTTTTTTAGCTATATTTTTGTGCGCCAGCAATACCAACTGTGAAGCGGGCGCATACTCGATTCAATTTTATCACTCATCAGGATCTCTACCAGTCTATCCTCAAATTGAAATTCTTTTAGGTAGGATTAGAATAAATTAATTTATGAGACTTTGGGCGTGGTCAAATACATCAATCAAAAGGGTTTGATCTCCTGAGTCTCAAACTGTAATTAGATCTAAATTTTAGATCAAAAGATGACAGAGCTATGAGCCAAAGGCTCGTACTTGGGGAAAAATCAGAGCAGTTCTATGAGCAGCTTATTCGCGACTAAAAAGGGTTTGATTTGGCATGGCACCATGGTGTATATGCACGACTATTATGAAAATATTTCATCCAGGGATTATAAGCAGGATTTGATGAGAATGCTGATGACACTTCATGTCCACTCAGAAAATACAAAATGTTACCAGAATGGAACACTTTTATATGGAATACACTTGATAGCTAAAGAATTAGGAATATAGATACGATCGTTTATTCTCACTTATACCCGAGATGGAAAATAATCCACTGATGCACATTTTTCTGTAGTAATGTAACACATCATGTGATACATGAATATGGAGAGTATATCCCCTAAATAATTGATGTATGTGTTGAGCACAAATAAAGGACTGAAAAAACACTTTTGTTTCAATGTTTGCTGAGAATTGATCAAAAGTAAATGAACTGGTTTCATTGCGCAATGCAGCCGTTAATTTTTTCAACATTGTGCCGAGAATTAATAAGACCATCCTTTTGTCAAATAGTATTGAGATACTTGAGTATTTAGGCATAATATCAAAGAAGATTAATATGGAAGATAGTATGCTTGAATCTGCATAAACAAAAATGCCCCTGCTGATGAAACAGAAATAGAATACCCCGAAATGAGGTCTGAGCAGAGTGGTAGCGAGAGTGACAAGAGGGTGAACCGTCTGAAGAAGATGAAGATGATGATTTTGACGCTGAAGACATAGTGATTAATGAAATAAATAAAGAAGAAGATGAACCAGTAAGAGAAAACGAAATTACAGGGAGTATTACCAGCTATGCCTTTAGTGGCAGTCAAATAACTTTAAAAGTTTCAAAAATAGATCCTCAGAGAGAAGCAGCATCATTGCAGAATGCTATTCTTTATACTATTTTGCTCAGGAGCTCAATGATGAAAATATGTGAATTGCATGCCACAAGCACTTCAAATCTGAGAAGTTTCAGAGACATCGTGTATGTTGACCTGCAAGACATCAGTATAATATTGAAGTACAGTAACCATTATGCATTTGATCTGATTGATTCAGTTGAAGTGGCCTTTTTTGATCAGCGTGCATCTTTTGACATATATATGTCAACACGTCAATGTTGGATTCTGTTGCAGAGTATGAGATGGAACTTTTTAACATCGTTTGGGTTCTGAGGCTGGCACATGATCAAGTCTAGGACCAAAAGTATATCTCAAGATTTCCAGACAATATTGTGTGTCTAAACGAGATCATGAAGATAGCCGAAACAGAATGGGTCCTGGAAAAATGAGGGAGGAGCTGATCCAAAGGCATCCAAATTGATTTGACAATCCTTCTGAAAGTGAACTACTACAAAAATACTGTCTTTGATGAAGACTAGAAATGTGTTAAGTTAGAAGAAACAGAATTTCAAGGGAATATTTGGATGCCATCATATATTTATTTATCGAGCAATAAGGTAATGCCAAGCCTATGGAATTGTTGAAAGTTTTTCAAAATGCAGTTACTCTGTAGATAATTCAAATTTTCTGATTGATAAACAAATTAAGATAAAGGTGATTTCAATGAAGTTCAAGTTAAAAATCACTGAAAAATTGCTGGAAAGGTCTGTAGAGTATGATATGGGTCAGTAATCATGCCTTTCTCTGTGCTATACATAGAGATTATAATATATACTCAGATTTTGGTAGTTGCACATACAAATTATAATATAAATGCACATGCTCTTATTCACATTGTTGTTAATCTTTTTTATAAAGAAAAGCATTGACAATCTTTTTCTTAATATGGGAAATCTAAATATGACTTAAAATTACTTTTCTGGGATGACTGGGGTTTATTTATCACCATATCCAGACTACTGTATGTTACCCTGGCTTGTACAAAGCATGTTAAAATACAGAAATTAAATGTACCCTCAATATTACATAAAAAAGAAGTAAAAACACAAACCATTTACAGAAGCAGAACCTATTAAAATACAAGATATATTCTTTACAAAAGCAAAATATACAATACAATAAAAATAAAATATACATATATACAACACATACAAAATAAACTAAATAATGGCAATACATGAGAGAGAAAAAAAGATCACATTACTGCATGTTTACAAGTAAATAATATGAATGATAATAAAATGGCTACTTAAGTAAGTAAATAAAAGCAAAAAGGAAAACATACCCATGTATGTACATAACTTTCTTAGAAAACTGGAACCTCTTACCTACCGAAGTCCTTACAGGAGGACTTGTAATGCAATTGTTGATTTACATTCAGCAATGGTCATCTAGCAGATAATCTTTCAAGCCCTTTTATGGGCCTTATGAGTCTGTGCCAACTTATCTTGAAGATGACATACCTCTTCTTCCTTTGATGCTTTAACAGACAGTATTTCTCCCTGTTGTAAAGTGCCCAGATTTTCATTTACTTGACATTGTTTGTTTTAAGTGAATATCTGCTGAAATTTGGGATTTTGTTTCAGTTGAGGGTATAGAGAGCAGTTAGAGTTTTACTTTTCTGACTGTTTATTATTGGTTCTGAACAATTTTGTCGGTAGAAGAACAGATGTTTGATTGATAATTCATTTTGGAACAGAAACAACGGAAAGATTTCTCATTAATAGTCCAAAACCTAATTGCCTTTATTTTTTTCAAGTATACTTGAAAGGTCAGAGATAAATTAAGATTACACGTAATAAACTATACATTGATAATGTTTTCTGCCAGAACAACCCGAATGCCTTATAGCTTTCATTTTTCAAATTATACAGTTGCAGAATATTTGGGGGGAAAAAAGAAAAGCTGACTACTGCATATCAGACATTCTTCACAAAATATGAAAAGCTACACAATTGGCCACATGCAGTTTGTTCATTGTGGATAATTGAACCTGACATTTTTACGTTGGAAATTCGTAAACTAACCGCTTACCTAATGGGAAACCATAAAACGCGAAATAAAACTAGCTTTTACATTTTATTTATTTTTTAATATATATAAAAAGTCTTAAGTAGAATTCTTTCAAAACACTGGAGTAAGAAGGTAAACTGTAAGCCAAACACCATACAAAGTAATGAAATGTTATTTGTTACACTTAAAATGTTAAGGAATTAAAAATCGGCTTATTTATTACTTCAATATCACCAATGTCATGATTTCTATTATTAAGAACTAAAGTAGGCTTTGACATATCCTAAATATTTGCTTTTGCCCCTTTACATTTATAAGAAAAATCCATCAGATGTTTTAGATAGGAGGAAGTGAATATGTAAATATTGTAAACAAGTATAAAAAGCCTCAGGTGTTTATAGTAAAGAAGCTCCTAAGGACGTTTTGCAGATAATATAGAAAATCATTGCACTGAAAGGGAAATCGCTTCCTTTCTAAATACCGTTAGCATGTTGAGTTAAAACACTCTCCATTAAATACTAGATGAATTAGTGACCTATAATGAGCAAATTTATTCCATTCGACATCTTATGTTTGAAAGCTTACTTTAAAAAATAAACTCATCAATATTTACAATTAATATAGAGAAAAGGACACCACGAAGAATATTACAAAAATTCATTATAACAAATACTGAGAAATGTAAATAGCGGTTTATAAATCTCCAAGCACATACTTCCAAAATGCATCATTTTTTAAGAGCATTAATTAGGTTTGAGCTCATTAGCCTTCATGGAATGGCCATTTTTCATTTTAAACTACTAAACATAACAAAATAATCATTAAAGCCACAAGGGAATGTCTAGTTATACAAAAAAAGCAAACATTGGTTAATAAAGAAGCTAAATTCCAAAATGTCATAAATAAATTATACCGAACATAATCGTTACGAGTGTACCACTTTCTAACATTATGATACATTTATAATGAAATTTGTTTAATACACTGCTTCCAAAGATACCTTATCAGGTGGTCAACAGAAGTAAGATGAAAATAAAATTTATGAGTTAAAGCATTCGTTGTCAAAATCGAAAAATCACTAGGATTTATTTGTCTAAATAACAACAACATTAGTAATTTAACCAAAATAATTATGTATAATTGTTACGAAAGTTGAAATGTAGAATCGAAAATGAATGACTAATTATCTGTCACTCCTTCCACACAACTGAAATAAAAATTCAAAATTTTTCTTCGCAAAGATCAAGTTTTATTTTTTTAATCTTTTACTGATTTTTTTTTAAATACACATTAGTAATTGCACATACATAACTTTCGATGCATTTTAATCAATGTTAATGTACTGTTATAGTTACAAGCAATATTTTTGCTTGAATGGTTTACTTGTATATTGTTAAGTACAAAGTTATACAACTAGCTATCTGTACTCTGCCCACTTTAGGTATTGAAACTCGATTTTTAGAGCTATAAAGCCCTCGGACTTACTGGAGAGCCACGGTGTGAAGGATGCTAAAATTAATTAATACTTCCAAATTTAGTATACTACTATTAGTCCATTTTTCTATTCTAAAGTGAATTGATACTTTCAAATTTAGTATACTATTATTAATCCATTTTTCTATTCTAAAGTGAATTAATACTTCCAAATTTAGTATACTATTATTAGTCCATTTTTCTATTCTAAAGTGAATTAACACTTCCAAATTTAATATAGTACTATCAGTCCATTTTTCTGTGCTAAAATGAATTAATACTTCCAAATTTAGTATACTAATATTAGTCCATTTTCTATTCTAAAATGAATTAATACTTCCAAATTTAGTATACTACTATTAATCCATTTTTTTTATTGTTTAGTAACATTTTAATTATAATATGCGGATACATACTTGTTGCAAGTTACTATAAATAATATTGTTTTGTTTGTATTCATCTAAGATTACATATGTAGCCAAATCTTTCCAAGAATAACTTTTTTCTATAACTAAATGTTAAATTCCTGTCAGTTGCATGAATTCAGGTTTGAATAAAATCACTTAAGCTGAATAGTGCTATACAATCTTACAGTGGCTAATAAACATAAGCTTGTAAGGTTGACTCAGTACTTACTGGCTGCATATTTATGGACTTTTGTATGATTTTGTGTATTCATCCCTACCTTTTGCCATCTCTAAATCATGGAACTTTTTATAACTTGTTCTCTTTATTATTATGAAGTGGATGTGGTTTAATTTGCAGAGCCGAGGGTCCAAACTTTTAGCAGCGATTTGCCATTGAATACCTCCGCTCTTTCAGATCTGAAAACACTATAATTGTGAAAGCCAATCCCTCTTTCATTTAAAAGCAGCGAAGTAGGGACGCGAGTGATATTGACTGATTTCTCTTCTTCTGGTTGCAGCCCCCCCCCTCCCAGTGGCACAGCGGTATGTCTGCGGACTTATAACGCTAGAATCCGGGTTTCGATACCCGTGGTGGGCAGAGCACAGATAGCCCATTGTGTAGCTTTGTGCTTAATTATAAACAAACAAACAAACCTTCTGGTCGCTATAGTGCACAAAAACTTGTGTTAATAATGTTAATGCACTGAGAGTGTATTAAAAGCTGCTCGTCAAGGCAAAGCTGGGAATTGTTTGGTGTCATTAATAGAATATATTGCAACAGTAAGATTTTAGATATTCCTGAATACACGTAATGGATGCTTGTAAAAGATACGAACAGTATATTAATATGTTGTCTTTCGCCATATAGTCCTCAAATGTTTCCTAACACAAATTTTAGTTTTAGTTTTAATAAGAACTGTAATAATAATAATAATAATAGGTGAACTAAGTTTAATGAGAATGATAAAATATAGATTTGTATGTTAATAACTAAATGAGCTAATGCTGAAATATTTTGAAGTTGTAACACTGTGATCGATAATAAGGAGACCTAGCACGTCAGAATGTTATCAGAGATCATTTGTTCGCCTCGATATGTAATATTTAATGTCCTATTTTATTTGATGAAATTCATTCTTACCGTATTTATTATAGCTAATATGTGGTTAAATTAAAAGTGAGAGATAGCAGTGAATCTGCTAATGAAATAATCATAATTCAGTTCAATATTCGTATTGATGAAATATTAACATGGCGATTTCATTTAACGTTAAAAAATGCTAATCAAGTAGTGAAAACATGACCTGCGATTTACAAATAAATGAGGAAATGCACATAACTAATTACAATGTTTCAACTAGCACTGAATGTTTACTTCTATAGTAGCAACCATTCATAGTTCTTTAAGTTGGATAATAAGGCTTTTCATAAATTCACTTTAAGATTATTGATGAAATGGAAGAAATGAAATAACTAGAAAATAAAAAAATAAACTATTACATAGTCTTAAAAGGATAATGAATGTCATTTTTGTTAGATCATTAGATGTATCAATGATGGATGCTTATACACAGGACATAAATTATTGAAAGATTGCTCAATTCTATCGTTTTAGAATGATAGAACATAGACTGGTTTTGGTTTTTGTTCATTTTACTGAAGTTTTTGGATAAGAAAACAAGATGAAAAAATTTCATGGGTAATCACCTGGAATATGGAGAAGGATTTATTTTTGGCAAGTTAGAAAATTTAAATTATGAAACATTTTGACTTGAAGAACTACGCAGATGTTCTTAGAAACTAACAGAATGAGCGACCTGTACATGACTTTGATGACTAAAGAAGTTGAGATATGTATTTTACCCCTATAGATCATTGTAACTTAATATAGGAAATCATTATTACTTCTGAAAGCGTTTTATTCCACCCCATTGGTTAGTGTTTTTTTATAAATCTCCAATTTTGTTGGATTAAATAATATTTGTACATTTAGATGCTTACTTTAAAAAGTACTTTATTAAACTAGAGTGTCTCTAATATGCAGAAATGTTCAAAATATGATCGTTAGTACCATATAAAGCCTATTTTCTCACCATAAAAAGCCGCTAGTAACCATGGACAATGTCTGTTTTCGATACTTATTTTTTAATGTCTTAATGAGTAATTTTAGTAATATATATTCAAGTTGTCTACGTTCACTAGTTATATTAAAATATTCTAGACGTATTTAAATTTGAAACTATAGTTTTGATTCAGGATATCAAGAAGGATTCAGCAAATGGTTTAACTCTTTCACAGCCATTACTTGTTTGAAACTTTGAACGGTTTGAAGATGGAATACTCTTTCTTGTGGTGGTACAAACTTCCAAACGCACATGTGTGTTCTAAAGGGTAATGAACATGGTAATGAAAGAATGAAGCACAATCTTGTATTATAAATGACATTAGTATGAAAATAGTAAAAACAATTTTCAAATTACAAAGATGACCTATCACTTCACAAGTATTTGCCTTAGTCATACATTTTATTCTGTTATAAGCTTATTAGAGCATTCAGTATGTGCTCTTTAGCGATACTTGGTTTCTTCAAAGAACATATACAAATACAAACTGTCTGTAACAGAGCAAGAAGAGCGAAGAGAAACAACGGTTTCTGAGCGCCCTTGGTTGTCTCTAAAGCCCTTTCGGGGCTTGTTAGATTTTAAAACCAAAATACCTGACAAGTTAATTGATTGAACAGAACAAGTCCAGACTCACTCTGTTATGTGTTCGCTAATTCTCTCCAATCACAGATTATTTACTGTACACGCTTCTCATTCCAATTAAATATTTATTTTTGTGCATTCTGATATAAACTGTAGTACAACTACCAACATATATTGGAAGTTTTTTCCTGGTTCTTTAAATTAAACACGTAAAATTAGACATAAAATGCTTTTTCCACAATGATATAAGACAAACCGCCGTGTCAGTGTTTCTGTTTTACAGATAACTACTTTGGATAGACAGAATCACAAAAAGTCATTATATATGTCATTGATTGTTGCTCTGAAATATTAATCTAATTCGTCAATTATATTACCTATCTTGAAGATCATTTTATTCTGAGTATTTTCTTCACTTAGATTAACCTATCTGAGAGTTCTCCCCTGAGGGATGTTTTTTTACTTACTCATGATCATTGTTATATTATTCATGAGTTGCTTATGAGCAGTCCGAGTCATTCACGGGTTACCCAAGTATTATGAGGTACTCTAAGCATTCCTTAGATAATGGATTATGATATCTCTCACTGATATAAATATAACGCTAAAAATATATTCAATATATAACCCCATTGATGTTCTTTGAACACTTTTGAAAAAACCTACGATTTGTAAATAACATGTTTTGAAAAAAGGAGAACCCGCAAATCAAGATTTATTCATTGTAATAGATCTAAGAACTCCTAACATTATTAAGCTAGAAGTAATCTCCAGCCTACGCCTGTTGTACCAGTGTTGGGTTGAGTTTTATTTGCTTGTTTGTTTGTTGAATTTCGCGAAAAAATTATTCTTGCGCTGTGTGCGCTGGCCGTTCCGAATTTTAAAGTAATAGACTAGAGGGAAGGCAGCTAGTCAACACCATTCACCGCCAACTCTTAGACTATTTAAAAAAGTGGGATTTACAGTCACATTATAACACCTTCACAGTAGCAAGAGCAAGCATGTTCAGTGTAGGGATGTTTGGATGAGAAATTAATGATAGAAGGTTCACTGAAAATTTCAGATATGTGTGATAAAAACATCATTCTAACAATTTGTTTGAAAGAGAAATTGTGAGTTAACAAGTTTTTTCCGGCACATAATAGATGAATAGAGTTAAAATATGTATCACAGAACATCTCTTGTCATTATGCTTTAATGCATATAAGATAAGAAAAGCACTTTTATTTTTTAAGACTAGTATAAGCATATAGAAATGTAATTAATGTAACCTGATGCATTATAACTGAATAGGAATTTTCGTAAAAGCTATTACTTTTATGGCAATGAAACATATTGAATTTTCTTTACTTGTTCACATAAGTTAGATTTAAATATCTAAATCAATATGTTGTTGTTATACACTCGTACTAATGATAATTGATTAACTGAATTCAATCATAAGAGCAACGCTACGGTTCTTCAGCATACCAGATGCAACACATAAGCTTACCACAACGCCCATGAGCAACACATAAGCAATGTAGTAATATTTACCTGTAACCTATAAGTATCTCACAACTTTTTCATTTTCTATGAAGCCAATGAAATGGCATGGTTTAGAAAATATGAGTTACGAGTTCCTGGATTTTAAACAAAAATCAAAGAAAACGCCATTTTATTATTACAAGGTATTTGTTAAAGTATGCTACTTTTAAAACAGGAAAGAAGAAGAAAGTAAATCTTTTACATCTTGCAACGGTAGAGTTAAGTCTTACTTATACAATAGCAACTTTATGCTTATATCTTGGTATTAGTATAACTTAGTAAATTGTTTTCTGTCATATGAATAATGCTTGGAGTAACACGCAGTACTCTTAAGTTATTTATTAATATCTTCTGAGGAGCTTACAATGCAACGCATGAGAAAAAGGGGAGTTAGTTATATTTGGTGATTAGATTTCCCTGAGCATCAGTAACTCTAAAACTGATATTTATGACTAAAAGATTGACTCTCAGAGAGAAAACAGCTTAGGGAAAGAAATATAATGCAAATGTAAGTACAACAAGCAAGTGTAAGATTAATCATTGATATGTCATAACTTTACATACAAACACTAGTAATAAATTATAAAATAGATGCAAACGACCAACGCTTTTCTAAGAAGTATTGAAAAATATATATTCTTTGACAATTATTTATTTTTAAATATTTATTATTATTAAAGTAAATGAATTAATAATAAAAATATATGATAATAATGAGGTTCATGATTAATATTTAGAGTAAAACATACGGCTCACAAACAGCTCAGAAGTAACCAAAGAGTTATTTACTTGCTGAATACAGAGGCTGAGTTCGTTAAACAAAACTAATTTGGAGGCTCACCATGTCGTCATGTCTGGTTATGATCTATCTAACGACCGTGCATCTTTACAATAGCCCTCAGTGTAGTTTACATTGCAAATGTTTTGTCATAATACTGCCATGTCCAACACGCATGATTCCTCCCTGGAAGCTTTCCATAATCGATCTAATGCACGAAAACGACAGTTTCCCATCACTCGTTTCAGTAGCTGGATCATATCTACAGAAAAATATAACTACTTGACCAGTACGTATTCATATAAAACAGCATCAATATTTGAGGTACGTGATGGTTGAGCTGGAGGTCTGGAAGTCTTATCTTGATAATCCTATATTTTGTTGGCATCGTTTCCAGATAGAAATCCTTTTTGATTATGTTGTATAATATTTTCTCGGGCATGTAGACGTCTTTTGTCACTGACTTTCATGTTCATGGGTTCTCACCTGTTACGATACCCTATACTTGATATGACGTGTTGCAAATCTCTTTCTCGAGGGTAATGGTTCCTCAAGATAATCCATATGTCTTTCTTTTCTAATGTTATTAAGTACAAAGACTATCACCATGTTGGACATTCTAAATCTCCGATCTGAACACATCTTTATGATATGAGTGTTTAATATTTTCTTTGGGAAGTGTTGTTTCTCTTACCAGAATCTATCAGTATTTGTTAAAATTACGTAATCTACATAACGTCAAATAATGTCAAAATTTAATTCCGAAATATACCATTCCGCAGCTACTTATATAGGCTGGAGATATCACATGACTTACTCATTTGCAAATTATAAATAATTTTAATATAACCTACTAAACCCTCTATATAGATAAACCTTTACAGATTATATGAATGCATGTAAATTACATATAATTACACGATTAATGATTGCATGGTTTTAAAACTATGGTTCATGTGATAAGCAAATATCTCTTCTGTATTGATCAGGCCTGTAAAATATCTTTGTAAATTGATTGGTCTAAGAAGAATTATGTGGCTACATTTTCTGAAAAGAAATATTCATACAGCAAAATCGTTAAATGATGTAGAGCCTGAGAACATAGTCTTTTGAAGAATGTTCTGGCATGACCTAGTGGTTAGGGCGCTCGACTTGCAATCTGTGGATAATGGGATCAAAAGTCGTCGCCAAATATACTCGTCCTTTCAGCTGTGAATGTGATACAATGTGACAGTCAATCCCATTATTTGTTGGTAAATAGTTGGTGGAGGGTGGTGAAGACTATCTGCCTTTCCTCTGTTATATCGCTTTTAAAATTAAAAACAACTAGCACAAACAACAAACAATTTTGAAAAATGAATCTTCATTTTTATACAGTGAACATAAAATCTAGAACAGAAAAGCATTTAAGATAGCAATGAGCTCCGAAATCTCAGCCCACGCTAACCATCATTAATGCTCTTATCCACAAAGTAAAGCCTATGGTTATGAAAGAGAACCCTTCAATCCCAAAAGCTACTGAAATGTAGTTGAGCATATCCCTTGATAATATTAACAAGAAAATAATGTAGTAAACAAGCACTTTAATTTCATATAAGCTCACAAGACAAAATTTCGCAAATTCCCTCATGCACCCATACATCGAAATCAAGAATGATATTTGTGAGAAAGCTGCAATCACAGAAATCCAATTATAACCACATATATTTATAAAGTACCCGAATACAGCTCTAATTGACCCTTTATTCTTTCGACCTGTTTAAGTAAGTCTTGAATGTAACAGTCTAAAACATTAACTTATATATTAAAAAGCTGTACAAAAAAAGTTTGGGAATCATAAACATGGCTTCTCTTCTTTGAAAGCTTATATCATGGAAGGATTGTTGTAGAGATTACTATTGGAAAAACATTATTAGAAGGAAAATTATTCTATTTAATACTAATACCTCAAACTTATCATTGTTTCTAAAAAGTGTAAATAACCTTCCATATCACAATAACCACTATATAAAAATAAAAATGCACACGAGTTGAAATAATTTCCTGACAGGAAATATAAGGAAACGCTTCTGATTAATTTTGAACGTCCTTCTACAACAGCTGACCCCTATAAAACTAGCATTGTTGTATATAAGATTTATTTTAACTATTTTATTTTATTTTTTGTTTGTTTTTAGTTAATCACTAGGCTATAAGATGGGCTATCTATGCTGTGCTCATCACGATCATCGAAACCCTATTTTTAGTGTTATAAGCCTTCATACGTACCGCTGAGACACTGTGGAGCCATTTCATTTTAATTAAATTATTCAAATTTATTATTGTGATCAGCAGCTCTAACTTTTTATCAATGTTGTTACGTATTAGAATTTCGAATACTTTGAAGCCGAGTTAACTGATAATTTAAATTTAGTAGTTAAATTGTACTTTTGATTTAGTATTTAAATATATGCCGATACATTAGTCAATTTACGATATTTGCCAACAAGATTGATACACACCGTTTTCGTTTTTAACACAAATACATTTTAATATACACACAACAATACAATTTACAATAATAGTTATTACAAACAATGATTTA
>NW_013667290.1:57044-67499 GCF_000517525.1 Limulus polyphemus | reverse complement strand
CTAGTTTCGAACGCCCTTGATATCTTATCGAGGGTTTACGATTCGCTGGGAAGCTAGCTAGATTTGTCCTTGGCCACACACACTAGGTTTTCCACAGTTGAAGTTAGGTAATGTTTTCGTAAAAATATTAATGTCCGATGAGAATCCACTGAAGCTAAACGATTTGTAACGTTCGAAACTTATAAATATTCCTGATTAAATATCTTAAGTTTTCCGATTGATAAGCGTTATAAAAATCACAGTTATAGTTTCCGAAGTTTATAGCACACTGCTTATAGCGAACTAATAATAGACACTCCTTCTCGGCGCGTCGCGTTGGTTATATTTATAGCCGTGGGAAAGTTTTCTAGAAAATTCAGTCTTACGTAAAAAACAATACTGAGCTACACTTAAATGTTTACGTATATACATATGTATTGTTGATTCTTACTCTCGAGAATCTTCTACAACTTTGGAGAATATGCGTGAGTTTTGCAATATATAATTAACACTATAAGCTATGCGTGTTTTTAAATATAAACTTAATCTAAACAAACGTTGATATTCAAATAAATATATAATAAAAAATTCGTTACACTATTTTAACATGCTTTAACGCACACCGTCCTATTATATTTTTGTAGTTTTATATTCTTTTCAGTTACTAAAATTTGAAATTTGTTTTGGAACCTCATGTTCAAAGAGCCTCGATAAAAACATGAGCAAATGTCGGATAAAATAAAATAAAATTTCTTTGAAGTTATTTGTCGTCTTTCTTGAATGTTTGAAATATAGCTTTATTACATAAGTACAATCAAATGTAATTTGACCTCCATTCCAAATTTTGCGATATAAGAAGCCAAGTCCATGAACCTTAACATGTTTAGGTTCCTCATTATTCTCACTGACAAGTCTTTTCTCCGAATTTTTAATATCCTTTCTATTAACGATTCAAGATAATTCTTCTTTTAAGTATCAAACAAGAAGATAAAAACATTACGGTACTAATAATCATCGTTATGACGTGTTGATATGGTTTACAATCCAACATTTGATGATTCATTAAGTATATTTTCTGTTTCATCGTATATTTAAATGTACTGTACTTTTACAGAATGCCTTTGGCTCATCACAAGTTGAAACCAGTTTAAGCAGAATTTGAAGCTACCAACTCTGGATTTAATTTTTTTTTGGTCATATAATGATTTTAAAATTTTATGAAATAGAAAGAATGTCTGTATAGACCTGGTTAATCACTAAAATTGTCTTTTAGTGCCTCTAAAAGACATATACTTGTGCAATAAGGCTAACAGTCACTTCATCTACCAATTGATTGGTTGAGGACCTGTCACTCCGAGTCAGTCTCTTGGAAAGGTAAATTATCATTCTAATCCAAGAAAAACCTGAGGAACACAGATCGATTTATTTTATTTTGTAGGTGTGTGTTTTGAAAAGTACCTTAGTATAAATGGCACTGCAACTAGGTTTTGTATGTTACTGTGTTTTAAATGTATTCGACATTCCCTTTACTGAGTAAATAAGTGAATATTTGACAAGCAGTCTCATGTAAAGTCTATGTGTGATTAACCAGAATATGATAACCTAATTATATCTTCCTGAGTAATTAGAAAATTTGTTTTTGTTTATTGTGATTAAATTGTTGACTAGTTCTAAATAAACAATATATTATTTGTTACTTGTTTTATTTGTATTCGCGAAACAATGTACGCAAATAAAGCAAAAACAATTAGAATTTTAAAAGAACACTGTTGACTATCGAATATCACATAAATGAAAATTATTTGTAATACTGCTAACCAATTAGTGAAATAATATTTGGAATGTGTATAAGGAATTTTTTGAGTCAGCTGAAAAATAAAGATGGTCGACCAAAGGTAAGATCGCAGATAGGCTAAATTTAGTTGACTTATTGAAGTTTGAAGCGATGATTTCAGTGTAAGTCTAGCTGTTAGAATAAGTAGAACACTGAAAATTTAAAGTGATAACAGAAATGTAGAAGAGTATCCAAGTAGGAAATAAAACTTTTAGTTATTTGTTTCTTGAAAGGTATTTTAATGCGTCTGAGTTTATCATAATTAAAAACAAAAATGTACCAAGTTATGTTAGGTGTGTGATCTGAATGTCATTTTAAATAAGCAAATATACAAAATTAGTTGCATATTCCTCAAGTTCATGACAGTAGTTAGTAGTCAGTCTGACTCGTTATAGGTATCAAAATGGCGTCCATCTAAGCGAACACGAAACACTTTCATAGAATCGAAGAGTTAATTATAAATCCAGTTTAGCTTCATACTTAAAAACTGGTCGTATGCTCAAATATTAACTTAGGTATTTTTATTAGTGGACATGTGGCGAAATGAAAACAGCAAAAAATCGACAGAAGCGTATAATGTTCAGTTCATTACAAACAGACTTAACCTCCACTTATATCTCATTAAGCAAAAAGTAAGCAGGTCTAGTTGAGGGATGCTTGAGAATTTTAAAATATATTTAAATCTAAACTCACGAAGCTTCAGTAAACGTTTTGAGGCTAAAACAAAACACATTTCTTTATCAAAATTTGCTTTCATTTATAGAAACGTAATGATTTCATTAGATGGTCAAATGAATCTAGAGCTCAGTCACTAACTGCCGTCCATTAAAATGAGAAAATAGGATTTTAAAATCTGTGATAAAAAAGATATACAAGTTACAAATAATAAAGTTTGGCAACAAACTGCTTAAGACGTAAATTTAAGTACCAGGTATTTATTTAACTAAGAATGATATTGATGATAATCTATAATAATAATAAAAGGGCGTGTGTCTGTGGGTCTATGTGTGTGACCACCATAACTCCAAGAGGAAAGAACCTAGAAACCTGAAATTTTGCACACATACAAAGTGGATCCTGAGGGTGTGAACCCGGGTATTATTACTTAGCCATGTTCGTGCGCATCTTTTTATGAGGCAAGGTAGAGAAAATCCACATAGAGAAGAATATGTTACTGCCATATCTCCAAGAAGAAAGAGCCTAGCAAACTGGAATTTAGCACCCATACTAAGTGTACACTGAGGGTGTGCATCTAAATATTATTACTTAACCACATGCGTGCATACATGCGCGTGTGCATCCTTTTAATGAGGCAAGCTAGCGAAAAACCATATAGAAAAGTAGTGATTCCTTATATTACATATAGAAATCACAGACAGACACACACGTATGTGCGCGTGCGCCGGTCTGTGTATGTGTGTCCACCATACCTCTAGGATGAAAGAACCTAGAAACCAAAACTTTTGCATCCATACTAACTGGACCATGCAACTGGTTGTAACTGGTTATTATTACTTATTCATGTACGTGCACGCCTGCGCGTGAGCATCTTTTTAGTGAAGCAAGCTAGCGAAAATAATATAGAAGAGAATTGGTCTCTTCTATTACGAATAGAAATCACAGACAGACAGACACCAACGTGTGTGCGTGCGCGCGTGCACACGTGCGTGTCTGTATATATGTGACCACCACAGCTCCAAGAGAAAGTAACTTAGAAACCTGAAATTTTTCACCATACTAAGTGGACTTTGAGGTTGTGCAACTGGGTATAATTACTTATCCAGTGGGTGCGCGGATTTGTTTATGAAACAAGCTAGCAAAAAACCACATAGAAAAGAAAAGTAATCACCATAGCTCCAAGAAGAAAGAACCTAGAAACCTGAAATTTTGCACCCATAATAAGTGGACCCTCAGAGTGTGCACCTAGGTATTACTTATCTTATCCATGTATGTGCAAGATAGTGAAAAACCACATAGAAAAGAAGTGGTTCCTTATATTTAACCACGTGTGTGCGCGCGTGCGCAAGCGCATCTTTTTGTGAGGTGAGCTAGCAAAAAATCACGTAAAAAATATGTGACTGCCATAGCTCCAAGAGGAAAGAACCTAGAATCCTGAAATTTTCCACCCATACTAAGTAGACCCTGAAGGTGTGCACCTGGGTATTGTTACTTATCCACGTGTATGCACATCTTTTTGTGAGACAAGCTAGCGAAAAAAACACCTAGAAAATATTCAATAAATTCAACTGTTGCAGAACACACCATATTAACTGGACAGAAAATTCAACCATAGTGGCATTAACATTTTATCTCGTGCAGGGTGAAGAGTAACAAATGTTTCTGACTACCCTGGGTTGTTTTTGAGACCCCAAAATTACTTCTGAGGCTTGAAATATATTAACCCTAAGTTCTGCTATGAATTTTGTTTTTGTTTTGTACACACTGACCATTGGTTATAGGTTGAATTCCACGACTAGCTGCCGAGCTATGAAGACGTCCAGTTCAACTCTTTGTGATCAAGCGGGTGGGCTTCTCATGGGAAGACCACCACTGAAGTCTAACTCGATGATCTCGCTCATTATCATCAATTGGTTTCGAAATTATTTTTTCCTGAATCAAATAAACACCTTCCTGAGAAAACATAAGCTGAACACCACTATCGATCCTACTAAAACAAGAGTCCTGGAAAGGATTGGCATTTTGATTCAGCCCATCACCCACGAAGACCTAACTTTTCTATGTTCCCCATGGAACTCAACCCCTTCAGTTAAATGTAATCCTCCCAGAACTTACACACAAGTTTTTCTATTTTTCTTAGGAGTGTCGGCCAGTCGATTACACCTGAAGAAATACATCCTGTATTACGAACAACACCTGGCTACTCTATTCATGCAGTACACCGTATCAATTCTAGAATCACGGGCTGACCAACTCACTATGTCAAAATAGTGACCACTTCTAAAACCACTGCAGAACGTCTACTCAACGTTTTTCAACTTTTTCTTTCATTTTTGAGCTGAAAGACCGAGACGATGCCCTCCCACTTCCACAGTTTTCCAAGCAAACTTATCATTCCTCCTACACGAGCCATCAAACCATCGAAGTCGATTCTCGAATCACCAGCCCCAACACCAAAATTGCACCAGTCATGAAGCAGCCACACCAAAAGTAGACTCTACAGACAAGTTCACACAGACAACACAAGCCTAGAAGGAATCATTCAAATAATCTGAACTCATAGACAAGTTTACCCAGATCCCACCAGGCAGGAAGTCTACACTGAAGAACCAATCAACTCCGACCCAAGTATCACAGACTGATGCTTCAACATCCACTAGTAGCTTTGAAACATCGAACTGGGAATACCATACTCACATCGCCAACAAACACAAAAGAATCCAGAGAGACGAACAGTTTGCCGACGACTTTCGCAGATTCCTTCGATTTTCATCCAACCAGTCCCAGTCACCCTAAGAAAACATGACAACTTCCATGTTCGATCTGAGATCCTATGCCACCACTATAGAAGACTATGATTCCGAGGAGGATTACTGACAGACATTCCCAGCATTACCACTGGTTCAAGATTTACTATATTCACTCAAAGAATAAACCTTAACTTCGCGAGAGAGAAGGGAGGTGAAAAAAGCAGTTTCTGAGCGCCCCTGATTTTCTTTCAGGCCTTCAAGGGGCTTGGAAGATTTAAAAACAAAACAACTGTCAAAAATTGGGTTGCGCACACTGAGCTGAAGACAAAAGACTGGATACGTTTGAAACATCTCCTCTACATTTGTGTTGTTTTGTTGTTGTTGGTTTTTTTTCGAACAGGCGGTTGTCGTTACAGCATTATAATTCAAACGTTGGGAGGTATTTTTATGCAACTTTTATATTGAAGAATAAGTTTAGCGTACTAGTATATGTAAAGTAGTGGTTCACAATTTTTTCACTTCTGATCCCATTTAAATGTCCCGAATCTGTTCGACCCTAACTATTCAAAAATGTATTTCAGTAGATCCATTAATTTATTTTGCTACATATGGTTTATTCCCAAACACACGACCCCACCTTAAACGACTGCGACTCCATCAGAATTTGTCGCGGTTCCAGGTTTAGGAACCACTGATGTAAAAGCAATATACTTATTTGATCATAAGGCAATAAACAAATTAAAAACCTACATTGCAATTAAATAAATAACGGGGTAACTAAAAATAACAGTTTTTGTTAAATATTTAATACAGTAATCAAATAGTATTAATGCCTTCATTTTTTCTTTTGGCCCGGCATGGCCAGGTGGTTAGGGCGCTTGACTCGCAATCTGCGGGTCGCGGGTTCGAATCCCCGTCACACCAAACATGCTCGCCCTTTCAGCCGTGGGGGCGTTATAATGTGATGATAAATCAAGTAAAAGAGTAGCGCAAGAGTTGGAAGTGGGTAGTGATGACTAGCCGCCTTCCCTCTGGTCCTTCACCGCTAAATTAGGGACAGCCTGCGCAGATAACCCTCATGTAGCTTTGTACGAACTTCAAAACAAAAGAAACAGCTGCTATCTATTCCAGTTTACTCATCTGCGTAAACAATCTATCCAAGAATATCCACTTAGGACTTTAATTCTAAAGTGAACACTCTATTGCATAACTAAGCAAAAATGTTTATTCCAAGGAGTGAATTCCTGTTCAGAGAATGCATAATAGAATATCAAATATCTATGAAAGAGGTCATCACTCTACATTGAACTGTCAGTAAAATTAATGGCAGACAATTAACTCATGAGATAGCGAATTCTACGTTTATTTTATGTTTTTATTTACCGTTCATTTATTATTTCTTCTAACGTTTAGTTCAACTATGAATTTTAGTTATATTAAAGTGCTAACTCACCTTCTAGCTAGATCAAGTTGATTTTGAGTCTGTATGTATACCGAAACTGACACAAGCTTTCCCTACATATATTAATATTGTGAAAGATTCTGTAAATTTATGATAATAGATAGTCACATAAGATGTAAATTCGCGATCTAACCACTAAATAAAATAATCCCTTGATATTCAACGAGTCAGAATAAAGTATTGCAACTTGTTGCTCGATATTATTATTGATCTTAAGAAGAGGTTTAATTTTGAAATATCGTTTTTTGGGGGGGAATTGGGTTTTCTTTCTTCTTGCGGTTCTTTTCCTAATTCCTTTACTTATTGAAATTAATACCATCGAAATTTATGTTATATTGTTTACTAATGTTTGTATCAATTCCTCGCCAGTTATGAATTTAGTAACTGTTTTCATGTAAGTGATAAAATTTGTATTCTAGTTGTTTGAAAGTTTCACTATGGAATTCTGTTACATTTTAATAATTCTTTTTGGTTTTTGTTCGACCCTCGTTGTAGCAGAGTTTTGTTTTAGCCAGTTGCCTATTAAATCGTGGTTAGTAACGTGTTAGATATATAATTAAATTAAATTTTAAGAGACAATTGGTAACCTAAGGTCAGATTAACTGTCAAGAAAAATAATGACAGACAATTAACTCCTGGTTAGTAATGAGTCCATAACGAGCTTGCTGCAAATTTAAGAGATAAAGCGGTGACCTGAGGGTAAGGACGTCAATGAGCAAATAACAAGTGAACACATGGCTACCAATGAAGTCTAAGTGTTAGTATCCTTGAATTTATGGGTTCATGAGAACAAGAGCTCTTGTACATCACTTGTGATGTCACTTTCATTGCTGAGTGAATGTTAGTCACGTGCTGCATACCAAAAAGCAAGATAAATTCTGCATAAAAGCAGTAATCCGTCTGTGTCAGAGTTTCTACCAAGATGCCAGCCTGCCTCAGAAGATGAGCTACCAGTCAGCCATCTTCCTCTTTCGGCTTCCCAGTGAGTAAAGTTTTAGTATGTAACTAACAGTGTAAACGTTTATTGAGTGTCATATCTAAGTTAATTAGTTATAGCAAGGTTATAACTGTTGTTTTGTTAGTTTGATGCTTGACAACTGCATTTCCTAGTGTTACTAAAAAGCATGTTTTTTCTTCATTTAAAAAGCCTCTGACTCAGTTTCTATTCTCATATTAAATTTCCTCGTGTTGGTGATCTGTGTGCAAACACCATTGATTGCATTCCTGGTATTTACATTAACACTAACTGTAACGAGTAAATGTCTCTGTTATATTACCCATTACAGAAATTAACTACTTTTTAGACTAAACACTATGTTCATATCATGCTGGAAATTGCTTTAGATGTGTGTAGTGTTTGCACTTTAGTAAACAATAATCTCCTGTTGAGTCAATGGTGAGTTTACAGATCACAATGCAAAGATCTGTGATTTGATTCTCAGTGGTAGACAGAAGACAGGTAACCCACTGTGTGTGTGTGTTTTGTTGTCTTTTGTTTGCTAAAAAAAGTAAAAGCACGGTAAATTAAAGTGGTAAATAGTGTATTAAACCATGAACAACAGTGAAGCTTTTTTGCACTTTATATTGTTAAATATTAAATACAACTAGGAAAAAAATTCTCACTGAACAAAAGCGAGCGAAAATATTCACAAGAATAGAAAAAAATAATGGTAAATAAAATACAACATTTCTCAGAATACAACCTATTTAAAACCATTGTACATGTTTCGACGATACTTTGTTATCCCCAGAAGTACAATATTTATAAATGTACTTTACGTTCTCCACTATGTATTACTACTAATATCTTAGTGAAAGCAAAGAACAGTGTGCAATAATATATAAACCAGTCATATCTGCTATATTCAGTTCTGACTAGGCTTTCTGCCCAACACTAGAGCTCTTCAGACCAGCTGGGATATGGCAGACATAACAGTGATAGAGACGCTATTTATATTCATATATGTTTAATACTAAAATCTCTTCAAATTTCATTATTAAAAACTCACTTAAATTTTAGCAATCAAACTCTTAAGACGTGAACGAGAATTTGTTTGTCTGTCTGGGCCAATCTCAACCAAGTTTTATGGGATGATAGTTTGGAACAAGACGCATGTTAATGGGGTGGACGGGGTCACAACCCCGTCCACCCCATTATTAATGCTATTGAGCATATATTATGTTTTACATAAGTTATCTTTAACAGCATTCATTGATAGTGCATTTTCTTACATCAAACAAAAAAAAACTTTGTTACATTTATTACAGTGAGGGAAGATGGCACATAAACGTCTTTTATATATCAGAGAATGCACTAACACTCTCTATAGAGGAATTCAATGAAAACAACGACCGCCAATATTAAGATAATACATAAATCCAGATGAAGTTTATGCTACAACAGCCACTATAACGCTGAAGAGCCGTTTCTTGAGTTATACCCACTTCCTACTTTGATTCGTGATTTTACAACTTCATCCCATAAGACACTTCTGTGGCCCATTACTATCAATTAATTAATAACGTGAAACAGTATGGTAGGAAGAGCTAATTGGTAAAAGCGGCTAAAAGAAAGCACCCCTACCGCCACTACTTTGGCTACTAGCTCTTCACACAAAGTCACCCTGACCATCGCACAGTGTATACCATGCTTTAAGCATACACATAGTGAGCTCTTAAACTTTATACAAAACTTAGGGTGAGGTATGAATGAATATTGAAATAATATGATATGTTATAAATAATTGTGTGAATGTTAGGATTTTTGTGTTATTTATCATAGCATCCACCCCCACATTTTTTTAAATTCATAACCCAGACAAAGGACTTGTTCCTCAGCTTGTATTTAATAAAAGTGATTATGATAGTAGTGTTGAGTATGCTACAGGAGAGTATTTATGAAGAAATTAAGGATAATTCTACAAACATGTATCACTAACAAGTGTTAAACACTAAAGTTATAACTGCCATGCGAACAATGTTTGCTCGATACTAACCAGTTTTACTGCCTAAAGTATTATGCAGTTCCGAAAATACATAAAAGTAAAAGCAGTTCTAGACATTAGTTACTCCTGTACTTGGCTGGTGGAAAATGTTATGCTGCCATGACACTTCAAGAAAAATTATGATAGTATATGCGATAAAACTGATATACTTAATACACCATGCTATAATAGTTGTCTCATTAAAATTATGGTTTTACTTGTAACTTTTAGGGCATATAATTAAATCTATACTACAATGTTGATGGCATCCTACGATGAGCTCATCATCCTATTGAACTATCCATTTATAGTAGAGAAAAAGATATGCCCTAACAGTATTGGCCTTAGTAAGACCATCCGCCTATAGAATCCTAGTAACACAATACGTCTTGTATCAGCATTTGCTTATAGTGTTACTGTCCCCTATAGAACCATTGTAACACCATCCGCCTATACAAACACTATCAGCTTTTGTTTCTTTGTTTGTTTGAATTTATGCACATAGCTACACAATGGGCTATCTGTGCTCTGCCCACCACGAGTATCGAAACCAGGTTTCTAGCGTTGTAAGTCCGCAGACATCTATATACTACTAAAACTCTGAGATTGTTTGTTTGTTTGGTTGTCTGTAATTAAATACAGCAAAAACGGCGCACAATAGCGCCATATTTGTAATGAAATGAGAATAGAAACAGAATAAAACAAGTTTCGTTAAAATCAGGCCACGGGTTACCGAGTTAGCGCCGTTTTTCGGGTCACTTTTATGAA
>NW_013667290.1:54184-56044 GCF_000517525.1 Limulus polyphemus | reverse complement strand
AACTTTTTTCCAGGTGTATATAATTAAATTATCTCAAAATAAACCTTCATTTCGGTGCAATATTGAAATTAGCTTGAATTCTGCATAACCTCTGAATAGTGGGTGACCAAACGGGTCACGGGTGGCCTAGTAATCTACTAAATGTTTCAATGTTTGACGAGCTTCAAACAACATCAAACTTGACGTATGTATGACGAAAGGCAGTGAAACCTTGAGAAAGGCTTGAAAACGAGATCCATTAATTATACATTGTGTGAGATTGATTTATGCAATATACACATTTTTTATGAGAATATGCCATGAATAATTTATATTCTAGCTAAAATTACCAAATCCTGCTTTCAAGTGCTCCGCAGTTTCCCTAAACATTTACACGAAAAGTTACAAAAGAACTAAAGCTTGCTTATATTACTGCTTCAAAACATGATTTATAGAAATGTGAAGACTATCTTTATATTAACTCCAGAGTTAATTTTATTTTTACTCATTCCTTACGTTATTCGATTAATGAATTCTTCACTTGTCACACAATTGCTCACATGGAACGTTTAAAACACACTTGGAATATGGGATATACTGTGTATATTTTAAAGCACCAATATTTCACCATAACTCTGCATGGTACATTGCCTTCATACATATACTTTCAATATCGATCACAAACAAGTCTCGCCATATTCTGTAGATTCGCAGAAGATAATGCTCATTCATGGAGAAATTGTTTGTTTGTTTTGAATTTCGCACAAAGCTACACGAGGGCTATCTGCGCTAGCCGTACCTAGCCGGGCCGTCATGGAGAAATTAGCAAAAGCAGAAAAAAGTCACGGTGATGAATTGTATATCTCATAGCAATGAAATAAAGGTATAATCACTTCGCATGTACGTAAGTAATCATCACTTATGTGTGATTAAAGAGTTTTTTATGAGAAAGCTCTTATCTAAAAATTGGTGTATTGGAAGCAGACAATTACAGAGATTTATAACCTGCTTAGTGTGTCAATACTTAAAATTTTATGATTAAAACGGGGACTTAACGTTTTATTAGACTTGATTCGCTTATATCCTCGTGTAAATGTTTAAATAAGGCGATATAAGGACAAACTAAACACGAAAACTTTTCGCTAGGATGCCTATATATGGCTCTTCATTTAACCACTTGGTTCTCACGCGCAGCATCAACACGTGTGACTGCACTCGAACTTATTTTCCTACATGAAATATTTGTATGTATTTTTTCTATGTCCTACTGTTTTGATTGTAGTTTGTTTTTGTTCTGTTGTTTTGTTCCTCAGTTACGAATTTCACTGATTTTATTCCAGTAATACTGATTCTAGAAAATCAATTTAGATCTTAAGAAAACATAATGTTTCTTAATTATCTGTTTTTTCTCTTATACTTTTTTGTAGTTTTTTTTTATATGTAATGGTCATCAGAACAGACGTCGAGCAGAAAAATGAAACAGTCTAAATATTGATATTTGTAATTTCGACTGTAAATACACTTTATGCGCACACAGGCTAATTAACTTGTTCTTAGAACCCTAAGGTTCAGATATAGCTTATTGTTTATCGTGCTAAGATTGTGAATTCGTGGGTTCATGGTTCGTGGTCCGTTGTGCCACAATACGTTCCGTACTTTTGAATGTAGATGTGGTTATAATAATAATAATAATAACGGTGAAATATCATTATCCGGTCAGATTAAAATAACCTAAGAGTTCGTTGTGGGTAACTAGCTGTCTTCTTTCTAGTCCATCACATCAAACTAGGAAAGTAATAATGGCTGGATACGGCTTAAATGGGTAATGAAGAAAAACTTTAATATAAGTTTAACATGACAGCAGATGTACAACGTTTCGAC
>NW_013667290.1:45371-53529 GCF_000517525.1 Limulus polyphemus | reverse complement strand
GTCGAAACGTTGTACATCTGCTGTCATGTTAAACTTATATTAAAGTTTTTCTTCATTACCCATTTAAGCCGTATACAGCCATTATTAGTCTCAAAGTGGGTTCCTCGTCATCGAATTTGAAACTAGGAAAGGTTATGTGCAAGTAAATACTGGTCAGAAAGAGAACAGCCAATCAGCAATACGCCGCCAAAGAGACTTTGTCTAGATTTCTGGAACTGAATAACATGATTGAGTGTCACTGTTATAACACCACCATAGCTGAAACTGCGAAGTAAGTTAAACAGCGTTCCACCTCAATACGTGAACCTTCATATCCTCAGCCAAGAACGCAAATCTGTAAAAAAACGTCAGGCATGCCTGTCTTAATGTTTGTGTTTTTGATTCATTAAAAGCGTAAGAATATCAGCAGCTCTTATTTTGTAAGTTGAATTCATATTTTGAATTTTGTCAAATATTCTAATTTCTTATTAAAGGGTTTATTTTTCAGTTACAGTGTATGTGTAAAATCCACTCAACAATCTGTCGATACATAGAAAAACATATGATCTTTACCCTTTCATTATATAATACAATTTTTTTTGTGAATAAATAATCACAATATACTAAAACATTCGTTATTTCTTTCATATTTCTCTTAATTAGTTCATTACAAATATTAAATCAGAGATGTTTAAAATAGCCCTTGAAATCTATCATTTGACTACCACAAGTTTGCCTGAAATGATATTTTTATGCAGTATGAAACATTTAATGTTACCGACTAAATATGTAAAGTTGCATCATGCTATCACGGTCTAGCACCGCTGAAGAGTTCTGATATTGAACGAAAGACCTACTGGGCAATAACCTATATCATCTCAAGGATAGATCTAGAAACTTACTTTTCATACATCTTTGATTTAAAATCCGTAACAGACTAATACATAAAAATTTAGAAAAAACATTATGCAGTCTAGCGCGATTTTTGTTACAAATACTAGATCTGTTGGTTCCATTATTTCGCTAGCTTTCGGCCATTAGCACAGAAATCATTCAACATACGTTTACAATGACACAAGTATTTTAAAATGTGTCAGACGGATTGAAAAACAAAATCCAAAATTTGTAGCTGACAGTACTGAATCCGGAACATTGATTTATTTCTGTTTCTTTTTCAGTCTCAGAACCGTTCACATGTTTAGCTATATTCAGTACAAACATAACTGTCAGCGAATATAGAGGAGATGGAACTTTCCTGATGGAAGCAGTATTGCGAAGATAAGCGTACTAGCTGTCTGCTAGTGTAAAAGATGGAAATAGTTTCATATTTTACAGAAACTTATTTGGAGATTATAATGTTATTTTATTTCCTTGAGAAATATGTTTTGCAATTTTCAAGAGAGTAGATGACCATGATGCAGGTACGGCAACTTGTCCATAAAATCGAGATATATCGTACCGAAGTGTCATTTATATTTATGTGTGATTACATTGCCTTCTCTTTCTCGTTGATCAAATACTTTATGCTGATTTTATACGGAATATATTTTATCACTTAGGAAACAACATCAGATAATTTATCATAATTTTCACTCTTCAAATTTGAAACAACTCGATTAATCTACATTATCAATCATAAATCATACAGCTAATAAAGTACTATATAGTTATTGTTGTTTGTTGTAGCATTACTTCTAAGCACATGTAGTCGTCCCTAATACATCTTTTTTGTTGTTTACTCAACTGATGATTGAAAGAACAACGTATAGCCCTTAGGGAATTTGTAATGATAAATTGAAGTCGAAAAAAACGTACAATTAACAATAAAATGTATGTACAAATGTTTATAATGATTTGATTTTAATTTTGTTTTGCAAAGCATCAAACGGAATTTGAGAGTTACGTATATCGTAGATATCATTTACGTAATGACTAAATGAATTCATCTTATTTAGAAATTAACTCCATTTAAAATGTACATCTATCTTCGGCTGACAATTCCCTTGACAACAGTCTTTCATGTGTTAGGTATCGTTTACTTTGTCATCAGATAAATTACTTAATTTTATTAAGTGTGATATTTATAAACTTCCCAAGTATCGCTTACGATAACATTGATTTCTACGCTTGCTTCAATTCCTTATGAGTTCATTTCATCTAACTTAGATACATTTGGGAGTCTGTTTCTCAAGACGCTATGCTCGCTTGCCTGTACCAACCCTTTTGGCTATTCCGGCTAGGTCGTTTCAAAGATTGTGTAACAGTAAAGACTTTATCTCCAGTTTCGTCTTTAGTAATCTGTTCAAACAAAGCCATTAATTAATTATAATATTCTGCATATCTAAGACTTATACAGCATATTCTGTCACTATATTTTAATTCTTACCTTAACAGAAATATGTGCTCTAAAGAATATGCCTAGCCAGAAATGTCAAACTTTTTTTAATATTATATTGCCTCAGAATACTTTTATTGACATCGATTTCGGTGGCGAAATATATTTATATTTGTGTGTAGATCATGGTTTTTTTTGTAATCTACATTACTAAGAATGATTATCCACTTGTATGCTTCATTGGTTTAATGTTAAAATGCTTTTACTTCCCTTAAAACATAAGGCATAAGATTTTTAAAGCATAAGATGTTTTATTCATCATAAGTACGGTAGTACCTCTAGTAGGAATGGGACTGCTACACAATATACCCAACACAAAGTATTTACTCATGTATACCTTTAACGACCAAATAATAAATCTTCAAAAGTATTTGAAAGACACCCATGGGTGATAAACAAACTTCATACAAAATTATAGAACCACTTGAAAAAGTCAGCAGAGCATATACAAAAAATTCACAAAACCACAAATTCCTCAATCTCACTGACTGACTGACTGACATTGTTGAACGCTTCTAGCTGTGTAACAAACAGACTTACCATAGTTATTAGTGCAATACATAGAACAATAGCACAAGGAAAACGTGTTAGTGCTAGCGTGAAGTAGTTAAATTAATTAACTAATTTATCAACCCTTAGTATATGAACACATCCACAAATTACACTACATCACCCAACTGACATTGCACACTATAGAGTATGTGCCATCCCATGTACAGCACACATGCACACTCACAATGTGTACACACACCATAAGTAAAGAGAATGCACACCACACACATATACACACACTATTATTTGCACATACCATAATATTATGGTGCACACCCACACTGATGATACACAGGATATCAACACAAATGACTGCATGATGCATAAAATCATGTCACCTTGTATGAAGAAAGTACATGAACAAGTGGAAAAAGTATTAAAACAATTAGTGTAATAAGTGTAGGGATGAGTTCACTAAAAAGTGAGGAAACAAGGTAGGAATGGGTATGGTGTGATAAAACTTCCTCTGTACATCCTCACAGGGGGGCGTGTTCAACATCCAGTCCATGACTACTTCGTTTTTCTG
The DNA here is from genome assembly GCF_000517525.1 of Limulus polyphemus. NCBI lineage: Eukaryota > Metazoa > Arthropoda > Merostomata > Xiphosura > Limulidae > Limulus > Limulus polyphemus. The sequence goes on along the minus strand of NW_013667290.1, from coordinate 50,077 downwards.
TGTTCATGATATTATACAGCTTAGGGGTACATACAAAAGAGTGTCTATGATTCTTCCACTTTTGTATAGACAGTAACGAATCCATGACGTCGAAACACAGAAACCTCTTAAGATTTTTTGTCTTTGTATTTTAATCCATCTATATAGATAATGTATGAAATCCTGTTGCCTTCTCATGAAATTACAAATGGAGGGACAAGTTTTGAAGAAAACAAAAACATATAAGTTATGGGTTAAATCGAATATCTGATTCTTTTCTTGTCATAAAACAGACTTTAAAGTACATGCATTGCTTCAAATGATTCAATTCACAGAAACCTCTAGTCATGTTATGATAAGCATAACTAAGATTGATAAGTTTAGTCCACCTGGCTTATTGTATACAGGATAGAAAAAATAAACGACGAAGGCATGGACAGGATGTGGACACATCCCCTTGTGAGGTTGTACAGAGGAAGTTTTATTACAGCATGTCTATCCCTACTTTGTTTCCTCACGTTTCAGTGCACCATTCCTACACTTTCATGATTTTTAAAAATGTTTTTCACTTGTTAAATATAAAAAGAGAAAAATATATTCAACAACTTCAATTTTTTTTATTTTACAAATTATTGTTAACCTAAGTTATAGAATTTACTTTTCATACGATACAACAGGGTAATATATTGCTTATTATTATAAATAAATATATAACCCTAATTTTCTGAATATTTGTATAAATATGTATAAATTACTTAATTTATATATATATATATATTTACATTAAAAGATACTAAATCAACCGAGTTTTTAACCATTTATATAGTTTCCTCTACTAAGCAAAGATCTTAGAAAATATTAAGATGGTCTAATAACCTTTCTCTGAAAATAACTAGAATATCAATAACTCTTTTTTAATAAAAAATACTTTGGTGTATAAGACCAAAACCTTTAAAACATCACATTTAAATTGAAGGTTTGAAAATGTACACGTCTAAAATCTAAATAAATGATACTTTTGGCATTGTCGTAAAGTTTATTTGTTTTTTACACGAATGACTAATGTGCGCTGCATATATTTTCTGTAACATCCACTATAACATAAATATACTTAGTACTCCGAAAATTGTTTAATCTCGAAGTCTATGTTCAAGGAAGGTTCAGTTCAATCTACACTTTGATCAACATATGTTATTGGGTTATACTAGTTTCAGAGAATTCCATTCCTCATCAGTAACCCTGAACCAAGTTAACCAAAAAGAGGTAAGCTGGACCTATATCATAGTGAAAAGTATAAAATATACTGTTGTTAACATCCACGAGTTTATAGTGTTGATGTACACTATGACAAGTGCATAAAAGCTTATAAATATATTAATATTTAGTGTTTTTACTAAATTGTGTATGTCTAAATAGTGAACGATTGGAATATTTAAGTACCTTCTTTATAGATATTTTTATTCAGTCTTATTGGTTATATTTGTTAAAATGTTTTGAATCATAATTTTCAGTTCTCGTGGTTTGTTAGCTAATTATTTGGGTTATGCACTAACCTATATTCTTCGCTGGTTGAACCTCATGAGATATTATTAAGATTATAGTTGAGATTGTTGTTAACAGCGTGGGTATCCAACTGTTGATGCATTGCTTTTTTGTTTGTTTGTTGCTAAGCGCAAAACTACGCAGTAGCTTATCTGTGCTATGCCTACCACTGGTATCGAAACTTGATTCTTAACAGTGTGAGCCTCCAGACTTACCTCTGAACCACTAGGAGGAATGATGCACTGCATTCTAATCATTATCAGTTTTAGTTATGTGAAGCAATGATTTATAATACTGAGTAATTCCGATCGTTTTCCTATACAGGATTTTCTTCACCAATGTATGGTACATTTAACTTCTTTATCATAATTACATAAATCTATCATACTGTAAACAAGCGTAACTTTTTAATTTCAACGATAAATCTAATTTCAAAAATAAAGAAAATTTAATATCAACAAATATTCTTCTTTTGAAATAGCATTTTAAAGTTTCATACGTAAAGAAAGTAAATCAAACTTTCATTTTTACATATATTTATAATTAATGTTTAAAAAATCACACAGTATTACAATATATCAACTACTGTCGCAAATGTAAAGGAATGATCTATCAGTTTCTTCGGCTTTACAAATAGATCTAAATAACTGGAAAACTATTAAACATGTAATACCAATCAATTATTAGACATATCTTCCTCTAAAAAGAGTTGATGAAATTCCAACGAACAGCATCGACTGAACTTTGAAATTTAATTTTCTACCATAAATGAATTTCTATTTAACATACATTATTAAGAACGTTTGTTTTAAATGAAGCTAACTGAATGGTTTAGATATAAAATGGTTTAAAGCGTAACAAGATAAAGTATTAATATTGATCGGAGTTATTAAGTTTCGCAACTTACACTTCCGACTTTTAAAATATTTAACATGATTGTTATCATTCACAAACAAGGAGTTTAAATAAGGATTGGCAGCCATATGTCAAAAGGGATTATCTCATAGGATTATTTGTTATATTAATAGAACAAGGAAGATCTTTTTTTAAGTAAAGACGAAAGTTCTAAGTTATATAACAACAAGTTACTCCCAATTGTAAAAAAAAAATACTATGAAATTAAATAAAAGAGTCCGTTACTTAGACTGTAATATTGTGTGGTCTTTTCTTATAATTTGTTCTTTGTATAAAAGTATTTGATACGTAAAGAGCATTTTAATTTACTGTTCTAACGACTTTACGGAAGACAAATATACTTTGTGAGAAAAAAATCTATGAAATTTGTTTCTTAGCTTCCTTAGCCAATGTCGAAGATTCGGGATGAAATTAATATTGTTACTAAGGTTTTTCAGACTTAAGACAATGTTTCAACAGGCAAAACAAAATATACATTTTTTTACAGAAATCAGAATAAGTATAACATTTGTTTCCAGTAAAACCTTAGGTAATATGTCGGTTTTGTTTTTGAATTTTGGTGAATATAGTACTAACGTTGCATCTAAGCTTATTCAGGAACCTTAGGAATAATATAGAATTCTCTAAGTATCTCTCATAAGAAGAAAACATAGCCCAACGTGACTTAAACCTTTTATATTTTATTCTTAATGAGACAACTTTGGACTGAAGAGGACAAACGTACGTGAAGGAATTAGTATCCTTGTACAAGTCTTTGGATATATATTTTATTCCATAATTGTGTTTGTTCTCTTGTATTTTACTCTACTCATGCATAAATAAATAAGACAGAAATCCCTGCCGTATATTGGACTGTTGTACTTGTAATACTGAAAACATATAAAGCTTTGGAACACTCTGGACATCAGTTTTTTGATTCTAGGCCTGAGGCCAAAATATTATACACTAAGTTTAACAAATTAATGTGTTTAAAAAAAAAAAGTTGCTAAATATATATGCATTTTCGATTTCGTTGTTACAACTGAAATAATACTGATCTTAAAGAGATTTCATTTAATGATGTGCTTATTTTTCTTCACAGAGTACCATAATTTGTTCTAACATGTTTTAATTAATTTGAAAACAACTTTAATAGACACATGTTTGCCCTAAATCACACCAACACATACCAAAAATCCACTTCCATTCATTAAATTACGCCAGCTAACATATGAATCTTTGAAAAGCGCACATCACATAATACCGGGGTTTATTATTGATGAAAAAAATTATTCTATTGAGAATAAAATTAGTCATACAACTAACGAAATGCATGGTTTACATCGTAGTTTGTTCAAGAGAAGGACACAAAATACAGCTTTTTAGACTGTTTTATGTATTTTCTTAATGTTGTACCCAAAAACTGTAATTAAACTTTGATTTTATTTTTAAACACTTACTTATTTCTTCGGGAATTAATTAAAATAACATCCATAATTATTTCAAATTATGTAACTATCCTCTAGAAAAAAATAAAAATAGGCATGCTTTTAAGGTATTAGAATAATTGCATTAACGTTTTAACGTGTTAAGATAATTACATTAATGTTCTGTATTTTTCAAAAAATTTAAATATCCTTCGTCTTACAAACAATAAGTGGCTGAAAGTTTTAGAAATAGTGCTAAATAAATCGCAGGTAAGAGAATAGTCTCCAGGGAGTGATTTAGTAGATATTGCTAGTAGTTTACTTTTATTAGCCTTTATTTGGTTTTGATAATTGAATTAAACCCATTGTTTTCATATATCTTCATTAGAAAATTGATTAATATGATCTTCACTTATTACCTTTTTTTCATAACTTTATTTTTCTGTGTAACACGGAAGATTAGATATTTCTATTACTCCATGCGAATAAAATGTATTTGTTGTAAAAACAAGTTTGTTTGTTTTTGTTTTGTTTTTTACATCAAGCTTAAATCTTCCTATTATCTTATGATGTTTTTTCTACTTCGCATGACGAGTTGGTTCTGTTTTTCTAGAATACATGTTATAGATAATTTTTATCACTGATTTGTAAAGGTAAAAATATCATTTAATCTTTCTTTCGTCGATAAAGAAAAACACGTAATAATCACTCATTTCGACTTGTGAAATTCTAAACAAATAATCTAATCTTTAAGGTATCACGGTACGTTAAAAGGTTTAACAAATACTATGACGTATCATTAAGACTATCGTAGATGTTTTTGTTTTTTAAATTATGCACAAAGCTACACAAGGGCTATCTGTG